>NC_134497.1:1240966-1540966 GCF_040206685.1 Ascaphus truei
GGGTGAGAGAGAGGGTGAGAGAGAGAGGTGAGAGAGAGGGTGAGCGAGAGAGAGAGAGAGAGAGAGGTGAGAGAGAGAGAGAGAGAGAGAGAGAGAGAGAGAGAGAGAGAGAGAGAGAGAGGGGTTGAGAGAGAGAGAGAGGGGGGGAGAGAGAGGGAGCACCTGCCACAAGCTGAGAGACGTCCACTAACCCCCACACCCTTGTGTGAAACTGTTACCCATATACCCTGCAATCATTATACCCTACCCCTAGTATTCGTGTAATTATTGTCCCCCACCCCCTATTATTCACGCTTTGGCAATACTGAAATGTTCTTTCGTCATGCCAATAAAGCTGATTTGATTTGATTTGATTTGAGAGAGAGAGGGGATGAGAGAGAGGACGAGAGGGGGTGAGAGAGAGGGCGAGAGAGAGAGAGGGCGAGAGAGAGAGGGTGAGAAAGAGGGCGAGAGAGAGAGAGAGGGCGAGAGAGAGAGAGAGGGCGAGAGAGAGAGAGAGGGCGAGAGAGAGAGAGAGGGCGAGAGAGAGAGAGGGCGAGAGAGAGAGGGGTTGATTGGGTTGGGTGGCGGGGTGATTGGGTGCATCTCCCATCTCTTTCTCTCCCCCCCCCCCTGCATCTCCCATCTCTTTCCCTCCCCCCCCCTGCATCTCCCATCTCTTTCTCTACCCCCCCCTGCATCTCCCATCTCTTTCTCTCCCACCCCTGCATCTCCCATCTCTTTCTCTCCCCCCCCTGCATCTCCCATCTCTTTCTCTCCCCCCCCTGCATCTCCCATCTCTTTCTCTCCCCCCCCCTGCATCTCCCATCTCTTTCTCTCCCCCCCTGCATCTCCCATCTCTTTCTCTCCCCCTCCCTGCATCTCCCATCTCTTTCTGTCCCCCCCTGCATCTCCCATCTTTCTCTCCCCCCCCTGCATCTCCCATCTCTTTCTCTCCCCCCCCCTGCATCTCCCATCTCTTTCTGTCCCCCCCTCTGCATCTCCCATCTCTTTCTGCTCCCCCCCCCCACATCTCCCATCTCTTTCTGTCCCCCCCTGCATCTCCAATCTCTTTCTCTCCCCCCCTGCATCTCCCATCTCTTTCTCTCTCCCCCCCTGCATCTCCCATCTCTTTCTCTCCCCCCCCTGCACCTCCCATCTCTTTCTCTCCCCCCCCTGCATCTCCCATCTTTCTCCCCCCCCCTGCATCTCCCATCTCTTTCTCTCCCCCCCCCCCCACCCCTGCATCTCCCATCTCTTTCTCTCCCCCCCTGCATCTCTCATCTCTTTCTCTTCCCCCCCTGCATCTCCCATCTCTTTCTCTCCCCCCCCCCTGCATCTCCCATCTCTTTCTCTCCCCCCCCCACCACTCCCATCTCTTTTCCTCCCCCCCCTGCATCTCCCATCTCTTTCTCTCCCCCCGCATCTCTCATCTTTCTCTCCCCCCCCTGCATCTTCCATCTCTTTCTCTCCCCCCCTGCATCTCCCATCTCTTTCTCTCCCCCCCTGCATCTCCCATCTTTTTCTCTCCCCCCCCCTGCATCTCCCATCTCTTTCTCTCCCCCCCCTGCATCTCCCATCTGTTTCTCTCCCCCCCCCCTGCATCTCCCATCTCTTTCTCTCCCCCCCTGCATCTCCCATCTCTTTCTCTCCCCCCCCTGCATCTCCCATCTTTTTCTCTCCCCCCCCCCTGCATCTCCCATCTCTTTCTCTCCCCCCCTGCATCTCCCATATCTTTCTCTTCCCCCCCTGCATCTCCCATCTCCCATCTGCCCCCTCTCTGCATCTCCCATCCACCCCCCTCTGCATCTCCCATCCGCCCCCCCTCTGCATCTCCCATCCGCCCCCCCTCTGCATCTCCCATCTCCCATCCGCCCCCCCCACTGCATCTCCCATCAGCCCCCCCCTCTGCATCTCCCATCCGCCCCCCTCTGCATCTCCCATCCGCCCCCCTCTGCATTTCCCATCCGCCCCCTCTGCATCTCCCATCCGCCCCCCCTCTTCATCTCCGCCCCTCTGCATCTCCATCTCCGCCCCTCTGCATCTCCCATCTCCCCCCCCTCTGCATCCTACCTCAGGTAGCTGCGGGTTCGTTCGGCCTAGGCGGCTGATTCGGCGGAGGCACGCGCTCACTAGCAGCAGGTGCCGCACTGCTAGCGAACGGCTGTGAGCGGACTCTGGGTGGGGAGAGCGAGCCGCGGGCAGGGAGTGCCAGGGTGCCTGGGGAAAGAGTGCCGGGACCGGAGGGAGGGCCGGGGAGCGGCAGAACCAGGGTGCCGAGGGAGGAGGAGCCGGGGAACCGGAGGGAGGCAGAACCGGGGTGCCGAGGGAGAGCCGGGGGGAGGGAGTGCCGGGGTTCCTGGGGAAGGAGTGCCGGGAACCAGAAGGAGGGCCGAGGAGCCGGAGTGAGGCAGGACCGGGGAGCCGAGGGAAGAGGAGCCGGGGGAGGGAAGGCAGGGGGGGGAGGGAAGGCAGGGGGGGGAGGGTAGGCAGGGGAGAGCGGGAAGCCATGTGGCCGCCCCTGCGACTGCTTTTTTTTTTTGTCAAAGCCCCGGCATTCCATCCAATCCCCTGCGGCCCGGCATTTTAAAGTCCCGCCCCCGGCATTCCATCCAATCCCCTGCGGCACACAGCTCTCGTCCTCCCACCTCGCCCTTCGTGCTCACCTGCGGCGACGCCGGAGTCAGGGTTACACCGGAGCACGTCCGCTCCCCGCTCCCCTCTCAGACGTCCATCCTCGTCAGTTCTCCCGCCGGTTGGTTATTGTGCGGCGAAGCTTGTTTCAGGCGGTCCACGTGCGGTCGGCGGCCATCTTGGGAGCCTCAGGGGATCTCGGTCGTTGATCGAGAGGAATTATTTATTTATTTTTTAAAAAACAAATTGAAAATTTTAGCACGAGCAGGGGAAAATTAATAGAGCCGCAGAACGGCTCGCCAGCGGCCTAAATCCACTCGCCACGGGAGTGTGATTATCATTAATTGTCGAACACTGTATATCTATATATATATATATATATATATATATATATATATATATATATATATATATATAATCATGTTGCACTATGCTACATTAGGGAGCATTATAATTTAGATTATAATTAGATTTGTTTTGTGCTGTCATTACTGTATGTATATGTTATGTCAGTGGTTAATGACAGCTATTTATATACCTAGGTTTCATCAACTTGTTTTTTGTGTTTTTAATTAGTCCAATTTTTTGTTGAATATTGTGTTGTCTTTTGATTTGGTGTGCTAGTAGATTAGTAATGTAATTTTAGTATTTATGAATTTGTTTTCAGTAGTCCATGTATTGTCGCTTATTGTTTAGCATGTTCACCATTGCTTTTGCCAAGCACTGGCAGTAGTTAACATTGATTGGAAGGCTTTTGTCAATAAGGCAATCCGATTGGCTGAGGAAGTGTCGCTCTGGCTATAATAAGCAACTATGGGTGTTATTGGACATACCTCCTGAAGAAGCGTCATATGAAGCGAAACGCGTAGAGGTGACGTCATCACGCAGTGGGGAGCGGACGTGACGACGGAAGCCAAACCAGTTGCGGATACTCACCAGCCTTGCACGGGTGCGTTCCCTTTCATATGTAAGCTCAGCAACATCTATTTATACCCTGAACAAGTCCACCTGTAGTTCTGGTGTTTTTGAGACTTGGGAACCCCCCATTAGTGCTTAGACTGATGTCATTGCATCATGTATTTTGTATGTGATTTTAAGTATAACAATTTGAGTCAATTTATAAAGTTTTTTATTAATTTTGACTGGTGGTTTTTCCTTTTTTGCGCTTCTTTTTTGTGTACATGTTCCGGTTTAACCCCGCTGATCACGGGAGAGTGGGAGCAGCAGAGGGATACCATCGCTTTCTGGATACAGAGGGATTTTTGTTGGGACTGCGCATACTTTTCTTTTTGTTCATGTCTGGGGAGTGGATGGTCAAGGTATCCGGGTCAGGGTTAGAGATATAAGAACAGTCCTGATACTTGCCAAGGTCAGGGGTTGGAGCCAGTGGGATAGTAGGAGTCCGATTGTCGTCGTCCAGGGGTAAAGCCAATAGGATAGTAGAAGTCTGAGTGCCGTGGTCAGGGTGGGAGAGATGCGGAAGGTCAGAGGTAAGCCGGGGTCAGGGAGCCAGAGGTGCAGAGTCCAAGGGTTAAGCCGGGTCGGTACACAGGAGATCAATCTGAAATCAAGGCAAGGGAACACAGGGCAAGGAACGTGGGAACAGCAAGGCAAGGGAACACAGGGCAAGGAACGTGGGAACAGCAAGGCAAGGGAACACAGGGCAAGGCAGGGAACGTGGGAACAGCAAGGCAAGGGAACACAGGGCAAGGCAGGGAACAGCAAGGCAAGGGAACACAGGGCAAGGAACGTGGAACAGCAAGGCAAGGGAACACAGGGCAAGGCAAGGAACGTGGGAACAGCAAGGCAAGGGAACACAGGGCAAGGCAAGGAACGTGGGAACAGCAAGGCAAGGGAACACAGGGCAAGGCAGGGAACGTGGGAACAGCAAGGCAAGGGAACACAGGGCAAGGAACGTGGGAACAGCAAGGCAAGGGAACACAGGGCAAGGAACGTGGGAACAGCAAGGCAAGGGAACACAGGGCAAGGAACGTGGGAACAGCAAGGCAAGGGAACACAGGGCAAGGAACGTGGGAACAGCAAGGCAAGGGAACACAGGGCAAGGAACGTGGGAACAGCAAGGCAAGGGAACACAGGGCAAGGAACGTGGGAACAGCAAGGCAAGGGAACACAGGGCAAGGAACGTGGGAACAGCAAGGCAAGGGAACACAGGGCAAGGAACGTGGGAACAGCAAGGCAAGGGAACACAGGGCAAGGGAACACAGGGCAAGGTAAGGAACGTGGGAACAGCAAGGCAAGGGAACACAGGGCAAGGCAAGGAACATGGGAACAGCAAGGCAAGGGAACACAGGGCAAGGCAGGGAACAGCAAGGCAAGGGAACACAGGGCAAGGAACGTGGGAACAGCAAGGCAAGGGAACACAGGGCAAGGCAAGGAACATGGGAACAGCAAGGCAAGGGAACACAGGGCAAGGCAAGGAACATGGGAACAGCAAGGCAAGGGAACACAGGGCAAGGCAGGGAACAGCAAGGCAAGGGAACACAGGGCAAGGAACGTGGGAACAGCAAGGCAAGGGAACACAGGGCAAGGCAAGGAACGTGGGAACAGCAAGGCAAGGGAACACAGGGCAAGGAACGTGGGAACAGCAAGGCAAGGGAACACAGGGCAAGGCAGGGAACGTGGGAACAGCAAGGCAAGGGAACACAGGGCAAGGGAACACAGGGCAAGGAACGTGGGAACAGCAAGGCAAGGGAACACAGGGCAAGGCAAGGGAACACGGGGCAAGGAACGTGGGAACAGCAAGGCAAGGGAACACAGGGCAAGGCAAGGAACGTGGGAACAGCAAGGCAAGGGAACACAGGGCAAGGCAAGGAACGTGGGAACAGCAAGGCAAGGGAACACAGGGCAAGGGAACACAGGGCAAGGCAAGGAACGTGGGAACAGCAAGGCTACAAAGAATGCTCAGCCAAAGTGCCAGTGGCACAGCTGAGCTTATATGAGGGAAGGTATCCAATAGGCAGAGGGGAGGAGCGGAGGTGCAGCCTCAGCGGAGGCAGGGATAGGTGAAGTGGTGCAGGGCGGAGGTGCGGCCTCAGCGGAGGCAGGGATAGGTGGAGTGGTGCAGGGCGGAGGTGCGGCCTCAGCGGAGGCAGGGATAGGTGAAGTGGTGCAGGGCGGAGGTGCGGCCTCAGTGGAGGCAGGGATAGGTGGAGTGGTGCAGGGCGGAGGTGCGGCCTCAGCGGAGGCAGGGATAGGTGGAGTGGTGCAGGAGACAGGTGAGAGTTATAAGGTGATTAGAGAATGTTGACATGCAGCTAGGGGGCGGTGCACACGTGTCACGTATACGCACCGCGCGGCGCTGTCACCTGATGTGAACGGGAGGTGGGGCCAGTCCCCGTGAGGTCATGAGTACCTCTCCATGCGCGTGCGCGTTGTGATGTCCGCGGAGGTTCCTGAGGTTGCAGGTAAGGAGGGTGCACGGTGTGGGGGACGCGCTCCCCGATTCCTTACACTTATCTCCCAACAGATGTAATAGGGGCTAATACAATAAGGGGATAGACACAAAGCTAAAGCCTAAATAAAAGAAAGCGGAGGATCGAACAGGCTCTGACGTTTTACAACGGCTGCCAAATTCTACGTTTCTACGTGTCAAGTTGAAAACCCAAAGTATTTTTGCACCAGAGTCCAATGGAAAAAGAAAAATGGAGAACAGCAAAACAGCAGCAAAAGAGGGCTACAATACTGGAACTGTGTTTAAAACCAATTTAATGAAAAAGACAGCATGGCATAGTACAGAAGGTAGCTGCACTCTAACGCGTTTCGCGCTTGGTTTGGCGCTTTGTCAGAGAGTGTGTCAATCTATTGCAGGTGTTGCCAAATATAAGCTGTTCCTTCAACCGGAAGTGACGCACCGCCAGGTACTGCGCAGGTGGTGAAATCAGTAGAATAGGCAAGTGGAGGGGAAAACCTCTCTGCTGTTCTGCAGTAGCACTAACCAGGGGGAGGGGCAAGCCTAATCTAAACAATGCTCATGCTGAACAATTAAATCATGAGTTACAAATCAAATAAATGCTAACATAATAACAAATTAAAAGCAACAAAAGTAGTAGACTTTACCAAGGACATTATGACTCAGAATGACGAGGTCTATCTATGAATAATCTGAAGAAATAGAGCAGATAGGGTTTGCAGATGATAAACCTGCATGATGTGTGCAGAATATCAATAATATATAATGAAATGAATACATATACACACGTATACTGTTTATGTGAGAATGCTGGGTTATATGAACCTGATATACATTGACCTATAAAAAATAGATGAACAATTAAAGATATCTCTTCTAAAGTGGACAAATATTATTATCAAAATAAGATCCACAGCTGTAAACATTTGGGCATGTGTACATATATATATCCATTGTTAACTAGAATATTAATCAAACAGTCAGTTAAATCAAGTCCATAACTCAGGACATTCCCCCTAACAATAAACACAGAACTTAGAGTAAGAAAATAATGATAAAATCAGACAAAAAACAGTAACTATCTCTAAATAACTGTATATGAATATACATAAATGTTATTAAGAGCATGATATATTTAAGAAATCAATAAAACGCAATGCAGGATAATAATAACACATACTATCCATGTATGAATGCAGAGAGGAAGTTAAGCAGAAGGGGAAACCTCCCCAAAAGTAATTTAAACACTGCACTGCGTGACAAAAAAGGGTAGCTCCCTAACGCAAAAATGAATGTCTGCTTGCTCATCATTTGAAGCATAGAACATTAATTATGATATAAATGATAATGAAATATATCATAATGGGCACAGAGATAATATAAAGATAATATAAAGAAGTAGAATGAGATGTGCTGATTCAGATTAGGAAATGTTTTAATTCCCAATCAGTGTTCATACCCCCTGGAGTGAGGGAGCCGAGGGTATAAACTGCTTCTCCATTCCCCCCTCTAATACTGGGCGGTGTGTGCTCCAAAGCACTGAAAGTAAAAGTGCTAATGGAACCTTAGGGGCAAATAGAGAAGTGTCTGGAGACAGGATTTTTGTCATCTTTGTTCCTGATAGTTCTTAAATGTTCTGTGATTCTGGTCTTGAGTGGCCTTGTGGTTCTTCCAATATATGAACTGCCACATGCACACCTCAAAATGTAAATCACAAAACATGTATTACAGGCCATGACTGTTTGAAGGTTGTGTACATATTGCGTATGTTTACATGTCACTGATTTCAATGGTGTTGCATATTTGCAATTATGACAATTACCACACTTATACAAACCCCTTAGGATTTTCTTATGGGGATTCGCATCCTTCTCAGCGTTGAAGAGACTGGGAGAGAGATGATGACCAATATTTTTTTTTTTTTTTTTTTTAACTATTCTTGGGTTGGACCCTGTGTATTTAATCAGGTCTTTGTCTAATCTCAAAATCTCGCAGTGTCTTTCCACAATAGTTTTATTTGATCAGCCTGTTTACTATATGCCGTAATAGACAGAGGGGTGTCAGCAATGCTTTTTTTGTTCATATACTGATATTTTCTATTCTGGTTGCATTTGCTCTTGTTATTCACTCTTTCCAATAGATCAGTCCTACTGACTTGTAATGCTAATTCAAAAGCTTGATTGATGTCATGTTCATGGTACCCTCTCTCTTTGAATCTTGTTTTCATCACCTCAGATGGTTTTAAGAAAGTCTCCTCATTGGAGCAAATTCTTCTCAATCTGAGGTACTGACCTCTCGGAATACCCCTTAGCAATGCCCTGGGGTGACCACTGTTTGCCCTTAGCAAGGAATTGCGGGAATTGGGTTTTCTGTAAATATCTGTTTGAATACATTGATTCACATCAAAAAAACTGATTTTATTGTTATGATATGTTGATTTTTAAATTATATGTATTTTGGTTCAAGTAGTCAATAAAAGATAATAATGTTTTTGTAGCTTTCTTCCAAATTACGAGCAAATCGTCAATGTGACGACGATACAATATAACATTCTTAAGGGGATAGACACAAGGCTAAATCCTAAACAAAAGAAAGCTGAGGATCGAACAGGATGATATGTAAAAAAGTACAGCGCGCTGTCCCTCTTTCCTTCTTTGATTTTCTGGATAAATGTGATCTTCCCTGCTGCTCCCAATCTCCCGTGATCAGCGCGGCACATTCAGTCACATAAAAAACACAAAAATAGGAGCGCATGGAAAGAAACAAAAACACTAAATAAATACACAAAGATATTTAATATGTTGACAATGGTAAACATATAACACTTACATCAAAAATGAATCAAACTGATCCTGATGTCCGTTAGCGCACCTTCTTCAGGGGCCAGTGTCAATCAGACACGAAACGCGTAGCGGTAACGTCAAGACCCAGCAACGTGACGTCTGTGACGACGGACGCCCGGCAGCGGCAGACCTTGTATACCACGAGGACACAGACAGGATTTGAGTTCCAGACATTCGTACCATCTCTAACTGGACTCTTCTCTTTTAACAACCGAGGATTTTCTGATCTCGGGGTTCAGGTGACGGAGCCCGACCCTCGGTGTGCGCTAACGGACATTTTTGATTCATTTTTTATGTAAATGTTATATGTTTCCCATTTTCAACATATAAAATATCTTTGTGTATTCATTTTGTTTTTCGTTTCTTTCCATGCGCTCCTATTTTTTGTGTTTTGTTAGAGGATCGAACAGCCTCTGACGTTTTACAACAGCTGTCAAATTCTACGTTTCCACGTGTCAAGTTGAACACCCAAAGTATTTTTGCACCATGGGGATAGGACGTCCCTTTGAGCCTCTTCTCTATGCCCTCCAGTTCCTTCTGACAGCAAAGGGTTAGTTACGGCAGTTTGAGGATTAGACTCAAGCCCGAGAATAACAGTAAAATGAATAGCGATGCTATGAATACACTTCCACTGCAGGAAGCGTTGGAATTATCCAGTGCTGATTAGGAATCTGCTGACAGATTTACATGGAGTCTGCTGTAGCCTATTTCTCTCTCTCTGGGGAGAAGCTTTGGTTAGGAGGTGACAAACAGTAAGTGTCCTGAGGGATGGGTGCCAGTTTCTTTAGCACACCTTAGATGAGTCACAGAACAACGCTTGGTGTCAACTCACGTCGGAGCTTCCAGTAATGCATTAGCTTTTGTTCCCATGTTGTGCAAAGAATGGGACAAGGAAATAACCTATAAGACCAAGGTGATTGGCAGAAGACACTGTATTATATCACGAGAACATAACCCATCACTGTGTAGGAGTCTTTTATTTATAAGCAGGAAAAAACCCACCTGAGCAGAGCTAATAATTTCCTTAATACCAGTTCTAGATAATAACGACACACCTATACACTAATGCAAGCCTGTAATGGGGCAGCCCTCCTGCGTGTTATTATAATACCCCGATGTGTGTGCAAGATAAGGCAGTTTTGCTCCCTGAAACAGCCCAGTCATTTTCTCTGGCGTCAATTTGTTTCGATGTCAAATGTATAAAACGTGTTATTTGCGTTATTTTTCCACCTGACGCTGAGTTTTTACGCATAAAAAGTTAGAGTCACTTGAGATCTGATGGGTTTCATTGATGCAAAGAGAAATGGAAACTGTAGCCCAGATGTGGCCAACTCCAGTCCTCAAGGGCTACCAACAGGACAGGTATTCAGGATATTCCTGCTTCAGCACAGGTGGCTCAATCAGTGGCTCAGTCATTCAACAATTACATAGTAGATGAGGTTGAAAAAAGACATACAACACGTCCAAGTTCAACCTATGCTAAATTTAGACAACATATACCTTATCCTATATTTGTACTTACAGTATATTGATCTAGAGGAAGGCAAACAAAAAACCCCAGTGACATATCATCCAATGATATCTCCTAAGGGGGAAATCAATTCCTTCCTGACCCCAAATATTGGCAATCGGATTACTCCCTGGATCAACATCCTTCCCATGTTTACTTATTTGGTATATCCCTGTATACCTTTCCTTTCTAAAAAGATGTCCAACCCTTTTTTGAACAGATCTATTGTATCTGCCATCACAGTCTCCATGGGTAATGAATGACACACTGTAACTGCCCTTACTGTAAATAACCCTTTCAATGTTGCTAGTGAAATCTCCATTCCTTCAACCTTGTGTTGTTTGTACTGTCATTGAGATTAATAGTTCTTTTGTAAGCTCCTTTTATTAACCCCGAATATATTCATATATAGTTATTATATCCCCTTTTAGACGCTTGAAATATATCCTTTTTTATTTCTCCACCAGAATAATTTGACGTTTCATTAACCAGTGTTTGCGTGTTTCTGCAAACAACCGAGACTTCCCAACCTTAAGTGTGAGTCAAGGCTCACTGTGATAGAGTCAGACACTCTAGTGAGTGTTTGAGTGATACACTCCATTGTTAAATCAGCTTTTTAGAATGTTACATTTAACCACAATTGATGGTTTAGCGCACTTTACAGGGTAATCTCACTTGTGCACATTTTGTGTATGAGACATTGATCTGAATGAACAGTAATTGAAACCTTCCTCTTACCTTTAAGCGGGTGTATATATTATGAATTATATTGCAATTCTCTCTACTGTGGTATTTTGTTCCTATTTAACTAATAAAGGAGTCAATCTTGATTTAAAAAAAAAAATCCTTGCACAAATACTGAAACAGGATGGAAGAGAGAATGTGTTATACTTTTAATAACTTGTACGGTTTAGTTAATGCAGCATGACTGAATCATGGAGGGTTATCAAAGACTTGGGTGCTAAACTGCAGCACAACATCTGCACTAAGGGTGTTCTGGAACGGTGATAAATCAGGCACTTGTTTTACATCCTGGAGACTTTGAAAGACACAGACCCCACAGTGTGGTAAGTGCATCTGCAAGGGGAAATGAGGGGTACACTATCGGCCAACGGAGCTGCCCATATGCTTTGTTAAAGAGGTGTGTTTTAAGCAAGGTGCTAAAGGTGGAGAGAGAGGGTGCCAGTGGGATACTGAGGGGAAGGACATTCCAGAGGCGTGTTACAAGTATGTTACATACGTTGTGCTCTGGGAGCACATATAAACATTGAGTGTGCATGTGTTTACTGAAGCTAATGCATACTAGTACCGTGATCCCTCATCTGGAATCCTACAATGTTCTTCCTGCCTGCAGTAAAAGTGTAGGTGAGTACAATCCTAGTCTTTGTACTGATGCTGTGGGCGTGTTGCCATGGGGAACGCCAACTGGCAGAGTTTCCTCATTGTCTAATTTTCCACAAGCCATTACGTTCTGGTTGCGATATTATTTTAATTACCTGGACTGCGATAATTATATAAGTAATGTACTAACAATGATTTGTTTTATAGCATGAAGACTCATACAGTTTAATAACAGTGGGCGGGTGTTTTATTTTATGGAACGTTTCTGTAATTGAAAAGAGATTCGTTTTATATATTATTGGACTTCATATAAAATGTGCATTGTTGATATACAACTTTTTAAAGCGCTGTCTACAACTTGCAAGGATTGTCCTCCACAAGCTGATGAGTGTTGAGTTTGCAGAGAACAGAGTTTGCATAGGGAGACGAAGCAGGTAGATACAATACAATACAACATGAGTTATTTAGCACTATATATACAGACAGCTTATTATCACCTTACCACTAGAGGTGCTTATGTATGGACATTAAAAGATATACCGAGTGGCTTAGGTTGTTGTTATTAATATTGTAAACAATCATTCCCACGATAACTTCTTAGAACAGGGGGGCTCAACTCCAGTCCTCAAGCCCCCCCAACAGGTCAGAATTTCAGAATATCCCTGCTTCAGCACAGGTGGCTCAATCTGAGGCTCAGTCGAAGACTATGATAAATGACACACTGACAGTGACAGTGTGGGGGGAGGCAAAAGCCCACCTTTAAAAAAGCCTAATTACAACACACCACAGGACACAATGTTTGTGCGGGGGCTGCTAGTGACAGGATTGTACCCATTTTAGGAAAGAATGAGGCAATACATACAAATGTACGATGATGTTATACTGTCATCATCCTCATTCAGCCCTTGTCTCCCCACTACTGGATGAAGGCCTCCCACCCCCCAGGGCCGTTTTTTAAATGTTCCCGCCCATAGGGACTTCCATTTTTGCTTCCATGGCCTCCCCCTCCTGCCGCGTCCCCCCAGCGTCACGTGGCGACGAGTTTCCATGACAATGGGACGCCATGTAACATCACGTTGTCATAGCGACACTGCAGGAGGAGGTAAGAGACCTCCTCAGAGGCCCCATGCTCTCCCCCGGCACTCAGTTTAATTGTTGTGGGTAAGAGAGTGGGGCTTCTGTAACTACAGCACCGCCCTGCCCCCTACCCCCCAAAAAAATTGCCCCACCCCGAAATTTGCCTCCCCGGGCCTGGTAGGGTGAGGCCTAAATATGTGCCTGCATCCCCCAATGATCTCCCAGGTACTGCGATTACAGGCCTCTTCTCCGTGTTCCTCCCACAACTCTCCAGATTTGTCCTCCCATCTTACTTTTGGTCATCGTCTTGGGCTTTTGATGGTCATTTCTTCTTGCAATAGATACATTATATAGAAGAAATTACCATCTTTCTCCAATGACAAAATCAAAATATACAGTAAAATGTGTGTGCGTGTGTGTGTGTGTGTGTGTGTGTGTGTGTGTATATATATATACAATAAGATAGATAGAATAAGTGAAATTGGGCCGAGGCGCCACGAATGAAAGACGCTTATGGCTCGAACAGCTTCGGAGAACAAGGAGAAGGAAGACGGACACGACGAACTGGTTCTGTACTAAGCTCTTTTATTCTATTCCCTCTGTAAGAGCACATCTGTTCTTTATATATATTGAGTAAAACTATATGGCAGTTTGTGCTTCTGTTTTGTATATATATATATAATTTATTTTTAGAATGTGTTACCAGGAAGTAACACAGTGAGAGTTACCTCTCGTTTTCCATAATGTCCGGGGCACAGCGTTATAACAATACCTGGTGTAGCCCCGGTCTCTTTTTGGTCCTAGAGACCCCCCTTCTTGTGTGCCGAGCGGTCGCGGGTGCCACCGGAGGCAGCGACGGACCCGCCAGCATGACGAGACGGTGGGGGCCGGAGCAGGGAGCGCTCCGAGGCTCTGCGGCGCACCCGGATAGCGTTGCCCGCCATGACAGTTTGCGCACGCATGCGTAGTGGTTGCGCAAGAGCAGTAAGGTGCGGGGGTTGCGGCGGCCATCAGGGACTCACGCATGCGCAGGACAAGCGCACACGTGGCCCCAATGTATCTGCAGCCTCTGCGGGACTACAGTTCCCATGACGCTTAGGGCCAAGCACCCCAGGTGTCCCCGAGTGGCCAGGGCCAAGGATTCCCTAGAGCAGGGATAGATACTTTTCGCGGGCTTAGGGCAACGGCAGTTGGAGCTGGGAGCAGGAAGGGGGAGGCAGGGTGTAGGGAGCAAGTGGCTCCTACACCAGGTAAAATAATCCCCAGGTCCCAGGCAGGCCCCAATCCCTATAAGGGTAGTGGGTAGGTGCTGAGGGAAGGCCCAAAGGTAGGGACCCTGCCCTTAGGTGTGGGTGTGTGTGTAGTCTTGTCAGTGTCACAGCTGTCAGTGCTGTGCGCGCTGACAAGAAGGCACAGTGTGAGTGCAGTGCGGTTGCTGCAGGTACCTGGTTGAGTGCAATGCGGTTGCTGCAGGTACCAGGTTGAGTGCAGTGCGGTTGCTGCAGGTATTAGGTTGAGTGCAGTGCAGCTGTTGCAGGTTAAGCAGAGAAGCTAGTGAGAGGGGATCCGGGAGGTGAATGGAGAGGTAGTGTGGGTGCAGGGGGTCAGTGACCCGCTTGCATAGGACAGTTTTACCCCGCAGGCCCCTAGGAGAATCCCTGAAGTCACTGTAGGTTGCAGTGCTGCAGGGAAGCCCTATAGTGACAGGAACGCCATCACCCTTACTGAGTACCAGTTAGGGACAAAGCACAGAGTTGCGGCGGTTGCAGTCATCTGGGACCAGACGGCTGGACACCGAGATATCTGGAGGCCACGAGTCGGATGCGTCTGATCCTTTTTGAAGCTGTTGCCGGTCACCGCCATGACCGGAAGGTATTATTTACATCAAGTGCACCAACACCGGTCAACAGGCGCTGATCCCGCCTTAGGCGTAACTCTTTGGGGACACTAGTGAAGTGGCTAAAGGACTGAGCCTATACCAATATAGTACTAACATGGACACGGTGTGTGGGGCACGCGGTGAGGGGACGAAGACGTTACTCCTGATGAGAGTGGCCGAGCCACTAAGGTTATATTGCATTATAGTATAAGGTATATGTTATGGGTTATTGCCACGGTTAATATGATAAAGTGATAAGGTACTGTTGCGTTACAGTAAAACTGGTTGCATTCATATGTGTGTTGTTGTATTTCTTGCCCAGGGGAATCTCACATCACGGGGATCCTGGGTAATTGGAGGCGCTGCGCTATAAGTGTTGCCCCAGGCTCTCAGCTAGCGGAGGCTCAGATCTCCTGGAGCCACAGGTTGCGTGCAGTCACCCGTAGTCTCTTTGGGAGCGTCAGAAAAAGGGCTACACTGGTTACATTAAAAGAACAGGGTTATACATTCAATATATAGACATGTCATGGGCAGTCAGAGATATGATTATGGGCATGTGCAACATTTACAGAGCAATTACAATTGTGTTAGAAGAGCTAGGATAGGCCTGCAATGTGTTAGGAGAGGTAGGATAGGCCTGCAATGTGTTAGGAGGGCAAGGATAGGCCTGCAATGTGTTAGGAGAGCAAGGATAGGCCTGCAATGTGTTAGAAGAGCTAGGATAGACCTGCAATGTGTTAGGAGAGCTAGGATAGACCTGCAATGTGTTAGGAGAGCAAGGATAGACCTGCAATGTGTTAGGAGAGCTAGGATAGGCCTGCAATGTGTTAGAAGAGCAAGGATAGGCCTGCAATGTGTTAGAAGAGGTTGGATAGGCCTGCAATGTGTTAGGAGAGCTAGGATAGGCCTGCAATATGTTAGAAGAGGTTGGATAGGCCTGCAATGTGTTAGGAGAGCAAGGATAGACCTGCAATGTGTTAGGAGAGCTAGGATAGGCCTGCAATATGTTAGGAGAGCTAGGATAGGCCTGCAATGTGTTAGAAGAGCAAGGATAGGCCTGCAATGTGTTAGAAGAGCTAGGATAGACCTGCAATGTGTTAGAAGAACAAGGATAGGCCTGCAATGTGTTAGGAGAGCTAGGATAGACCTGCAATGTGTTAGGAGAGCTAGGATAGGCCGGCAATGTGTTAGAAGAGCTAGGATAGGCCTGCAATGTGTTAGGAGAACATGGATAGGCCTGCAATGTTTTAGGAGAGCAAGGAAAGACTTGCAATGTGTTAGGAGAGCTTGGATAGGCCTGCAATGTGTTAGAAGAGCTAGGATAGGCCTGCAATGTGTTAGAAGAGCTAGGATAGGTCTGCAATGTGTTAGAAGAGCTAGGATAGGCCTGCAATGTGTTAGAAGAGCTAGGATAGGTCTGCAATGTGTTAGAAGAGCTAGGATAGGCCTGCAATGTGTTAGATGAGCTAGGATAGGCCTGCAATGTGTTAGATGAGCTTGGATAGGCCTGCAATGTGTTAGAAGAGCTAGGATCGGCCTGCAATGTGTTAGAGGTAGGATAGGCCTGCAATGTGTTAGATGAGCTAGGATAGGCCTGCAATGTGTTAGAAGAGCTAAGATAGACCTGCAATGTGTTAGATGAGCTAAGATAGACCTGCAATGTGTTAGAAGAGCTAAGATAGACCTGCAATTTGTTAGAAGAGCTAGGATAGACCTGCAATGTGTTAGATGAGCTAGGATAGGCCTGAAATGTGTTAGGAGAGCTAGGATAGGCCTGCAATGTGTTACATGAGCTAGGATAGGCCTACAATGTGTTAGATGAGCTTGGATAGGCCTGCAATGTGTTAGAAGAGCTAGGATCGGCCTGCAATGTGTTAGAGGTAGGATAGGCCTGCAATGTGTTAGATGAGCTAGGATAGGCCTGCAATGTGTTAGAAGAGCTAAGATAGACCTGCAATGTGTTAGAAGAGCTAAGATAGACCTGCAATTTGTTAGAAGAGCTAGGATAGACCTGCAATGTGTTAGATGAGCTAGGATAGGCCTGAAATGTGTTAGGAGAGCTAGGATAGGCCTGCAATGTGTTACATGAGCTAGGATAGGCCTACAATGTGTTAGAAGAGCTAGGATCGGCCTGCAATGTGTTAGAGGTAGGATAGGCCTGCAATGTGTTAGATGAGCTAGGATAGGCCTGCAATGTGTTAGAAGAGCTAAGATAGACCTGCAATGTGTTAGAAGAGCTAAGATAGACCTGCAATTTGTTAGAAGAGCTAGGATAGACCTGCAATGTGTTAGATGAGCTAGGATAGGCCTGAAATGTGTTAGGAGAGCTAGGATAGGCCTGCAATGTGTTACATGAGCTAGGATAGGCCTACAATGTGTTAGGAGGGCAAGGATAGGCCTGCAATGTGTTACATGAGCTAGGATAGGCCTGCAATGTGTTAGATGAGCTAGGTTAGGCCTGCAATGTGTTAGATGAGCTAGGATAGACCTGCAATGTGTTAGGAGAGCTAGGATAGGCCTGCAATGTGTTATGAGGGCAAGGACAGGCCTGCACTGTGTTAGATGAGCTAGGATAGGCCTGCAATGTGTTAGATGAGGTAGGATAGGCCTGCAATGTGTTAGGAGAGCTAGGATAAGCCTGCAATGTGTTAGGAGAGCAAGGATAGGCCTGCAATGTGTTAGGAGAGCAAGGATAGGCCTGCAATGTGTTAGGAGAGCTAGGATAGGCCTGCAATGTGTTAGAAGAGCTAGGATAGACCTGCAATGTGTTAGGAGGGCAAGGATAGGCCTGCAATATGTTAGAAGAGGCCCTGCACCAAGGAGCTTGCAATCTATAAGGTTAGGTAAGTTGAAACATTGGGTACAGGGGATGAGAGGGCTGGTGAGTTTCAGATAGCAACAGAGCTGCTTTAACATTAAGAAACATAATCGAATGGTGGCAAATGACTCACACCTATATATATTTATATTTATACAGTGTGTGTGTGTGTGTGTGTGTGTGTGTGTGTGTGTGTGTGTGTGTGTGTGTGTGTGTGTGTGTGTGTGTGTGTGTGTGTGTGTGTGTGTGTGTGTGTGTGTATCTGTATGTATATAGGTAGATAGATGTAGCAAAGGTTATTGTTGTTGCATGCTGTCTATACAATATAGATTCTCAGAAATATTTTATATATATATATATGTGAAGATTGATATTATATCATGATATTTTATTCTATATTTTGATCTTGTATTATGATATGTGATTATTACTCCTGCATGTTTACACGGTAAGGCGCTGAGAAAGCCCAGCACTCCATGCATTCCATCAGCACTCAGCTTTACTGCGTGCCGACACCCATGTCTAGAACACGGTAACAGGAACACCCATCCATGGGGAATGCGATGATCCCAGCGTCTTCTCTGCTGCTCTCTCCGTGCTAGTAACAGCTCTAATAATATTGAGTCATCTGTACGGGAACATGACTTTCGTGACTGTGTGAACCGAATGTTAAATACAGACCCCCACGGTCCTACCCCCTGTGTGACATTAGCCATTTTCATCCCAGTCCAACCACCTCTGCCCCATTGCACCCCCAAAATCAGTAACAGATTTTATTTTCCTTTGCGTTTAACACATATCCACAAAGCTAATTATATGCAAGAAACAGCGGCCGGTGCATATTTCATTCTCAAATGGTGAACGACTTGTTACGTGAGCACAGCCTGACGTTAACTTAATATAACATGACGTTGGGCTTATCTTACCTAAAGGTGCCGTTACTCCCATCCAGGTCCTGAAATATAGGTGGGAGAGGAGAGCCTGGACATGGGAACAAAACGGAACACCCCTACGATACCTGGGAAATATGTTCATTTTTATATGGAACGTATACTCAAATTATTTAAATGATCATATGTCACGGAAGAACGGACCAGAACCCGGGATCAGGGCACAGACAGGACACAAACACAGCACACACACACACACACACACAGCACACAAACACAGCACACAAACACAGCACACAAACACAGCACACACACACAGCACACACACACACACACACAGCACACAAACACAGCACACAAACACAGCACACACACACACACACACAGCACACAAACACAGCACACAAACACAGCACACACACACAGCACACACACACAGCACACACAGCACACAAACACAGCACACAAACACAGCACACAAACACAGCACACACACACAGCACACAAACACAGCACACACACACACACACACACACACACACACACACACACACACACACACACACACACACACAGCACACAAACACAGCACACAAACACAGCACACAAACACAGCACACACACACAGCACACAAACACAGCACACAAACACAGCACTCAAACACAGCACACAAACACAGCACACAAACACAGCACACAAACACAGCACACAAACACAGCACACAAACACAGCACACAAACACAGCACACACACACACAGCACACAAACACAGCACTCAAACACAGCACACAAACACAGCACACAAACACAGCACACAAACACAGCACACAAACACAGCACACAAACACAGCACACACACACACACACATAGCACACAAACACAGCACACAAACACAGCACACACACACAGCACACACACACAGCACACACAGCACACAAACACAGCACACAAACACAGCACACAAACACAGCACACACACACAGCACACAAACACAGCACACACACACACACACACACACACACACACACACACACACACACACACACACACACACACACACACACACACAGCACACAAACACAGCACACAAACACAGCACACAAACACAGCACACACACACAGCACACAAACACAGCACACAAACACAGCACTCAAACACAGCACACAAACACAGCACACAAACACAGCACACAAACACAGCACACAAACACAGCACACAAACACAGCACACAAACACAGCACTCAAACACAGCACTCAAACACAGCACACAAACACAGCACACAAACACAGCACACAAACACAGCACACACACACAGCACACAAACACAGCACACAAACACAGCACACACACACACAGCACACAAACACAGCACTCAAACACAGCACACAAACACAGCACACAAACAGCACACAAACACAGCACACAAACACAGCACACAAACACAGCACACACACACACACACACAGCACACAAACACAGCACACAAACACAGCACACACACACAGCACACACACACAGCACACACAGCACACAAACACAGCACACAAACACAGCACACAAACACAGCACACACACACAGCACACAAACACAGCACACACACACACACACACACACACACACACACACACACACACACACAGCACACAAACACAGCACACAAACACAGCACACAAACACAGCACACACACACAGCACACAAACACAGCACACAAACACAGCACTCAAACACAGCACACAAACACAGCACACAAACACAGCACACAAACACAGCACACAAACACAGCACACAAACACAGCACACAAACACAGCACTCAAACACAGCACACAAACACAGCACACAAACACAGCACACAAACACAGCACACAAACACAGCACACACACACACAGTATACACACACAGCACTCAAACACGTTTTCAGGTGTCTCCGGCACAGCGTCGGATCGCAGCTAGGATCAGACTGGGACCTGTAGCGCTGATCGGGTCCCCCTTACTCCCCTCTGCCAGTGACGGAGTTCCCATTATGCCCAATAGGCCTTGGGCGGCAAAATGTTGGGGCAGCAAATTGTCTGTTTTAATTCCCCCCCCCCACGCCCCCCCCCCCCCCCCCCCCATATACAGAGGCCCCGCTCGCTTCCTCACAGATTGCTGGAGGTGAGGGTCGGACTTCTGGAAAGGTCTCTTCCCTTCTGCTTCGCGCCACTCTCCTTCTTCTGCAGCGTTGCAGCATCAAATGACGCTGCGACGTCACGTGGCGACACGTTGCCATAACATGGAGATTTTTATTTATTTTTTAAATGTGTAACTTTTTATAACAGAATTGCAGCAGGGGCTGTCCGGAGCTGAACCCCATTATTTTCAGCTCTGGGGGCCCCCTGCTTCTGAGATACAGGACTCCGAAGGGGGTTGTGGTATCTCCTGCAAGTTTAAAGCTCCTTCATCACGCAGGGACAGTTGGAAGCACCAATGACATCACGCAGGGACAGTTGGAAGCAGCAATGACATCATGCAGGGACAGTTGGAAGCAGCAATGACATCACGCAGGGACAGCTGGAAGCACCAATGACATCACAGCTTCCTATTGGCCCACAGCGTGCGGGAACTTTGAAAAATGGTCATTACGTGGTCCCTGTTAGCATAGCGGCTACCGGCGCCCTCTACAGAGGTCTGTATCTCCGGAAGCAGGGGGTCCCCAGAGCTGAAATGAATGGGGTTCAGCTCCAGAGACCCCTGCTTCAATCTGATGTTAAAAACGAAAACCCATCGCCCGCTTGGATTGCCTCTGTAACGGACCTCCTGGTTCTGAGCCTTCGTTACCACAACATACGCTGTCAGACACAGCCGTGCTGGCAGGTTATCTGGGAGACTCATTAACTAGAAGTCCCACTGATTGTCACAGAATACAGGAGCAGATACAGTGCTCATTTCACTGCCTCTGAAGTGGGTGAACTCGGTTAAAACTCCAGTGTCATTTCTCTTTGTGACCTTGGGCATGTCTCTTTACCTCTCTGTGCCTCCAAGCACAACAATTAGATTGTAAGCTCTTTGGGGCAGGGACTGGAAGATTCCATGCATGGCGCTGTGTACATTGTCTGAGCTATACAAGCCAAATAGCATCATTATTTAAATAATTAATATGATATTATTAATATATTCCAGTGTAGTCTCACTGATAACATGTCATTTTTGGTTCAGTCAACCTACATTATTTCCTTGAGAATTAACATCGCTGCATTAGAGAGGGGTTCAAATTCCCAAATGAATGAGATTTGAAGGGTGATAAAACATTTAAAAAAATCTGTTTTCAATAGAAAATTCAAACTTCCCACTGAAGCAGCAAAACGTGAAATATTTCAGGTTTTATTTTAATTAAATCAGTTCTGTAAGTATGAGATAGAAAACGCACTGTAGCCGGTTTTAACACACCTCCCAAGCAGTGCTGGATCTTTGTAACACTTTCCTGTTTGTGATCATTTGTTGCCAATGTTTCCAGCGGTTTGAGCTGCAAACTGTAACAATAGATAATGTTACATTAGGAATATCAGGCTACATTGTAGCTGCTGAGTTACACTCACTGAAGGATTGATTAAAACTGAAAGGCGGCCATTATGTTAGGCACGCAAGAAGGATGTTTACACATTTATAACAGGAGCACCACATGATTGCCAGTTTAGGTAAGAATGCAGAATTATACATTGTCACAAGCTTTACATATACAAATAAGAAAGGAAAAATGAGAGGGGGTAGTATTGATGCTTTAAGGACTTCAAGAGCCACAGCTATAAAATGAGCAAGACTCACTCCAAGTGAGTGAGTGTTTAATAAATCCGTTCCCTGCTTATAAATCAGAATTGCCCGCTGTGCCATGGAGTTGCGTCTTCTTTTGAAGACGGATATGCATCCTATTTGTTTCACTACTTGGCTACAGTCCACTTCCTCTTAACTGTAATTAAATGTATATATGGCTACTTTGGATGCTGTCCTTAGCTTCAAGTTATCTCTCTCCTAATTCCCAGGGCATAGTATTGGCATGGTGCTGCCCCGGGGCATAGTATTGGCATGGTGCTGTCCCAGGGCATAGTATTGGCATGGTGCTGTCCCAGGGCATAGTATTGGCATGGTGCTGTGCCAGGGCATAGTATTGGCATGGTGCTGCCCCGGGGCATAGTATTGGCATGGTGCTGCCCCGGGGCATAGTATTGGCATGGTGCTGCCCCGGGGCATAGTATTGGCATGGTGCTGCCCGAGGGCATAGTATTGGCATGGTGCTGTGCCAGGGCATAGTATTGGCATGGTGCTGTCCCAGGGCATAGTATTGGCATGGTGCTGTCCCATGGCATAGTATTGGCATGGTGCTGTCCCAGGGCATAGTATTGGCATGGTGCTGCCCCAGGGCATAGTATTGGCATGGTGCTGTCCCATGGCATAGTATTGGCATGGTGCTGTCCCATGGCATAGTATTGGCATGGTGCTGCCCCAGGGCATAGTATTGGCATGGTGCTGTCCCAGGGCATAGTATTGGCATGGTGCTGTCCAAGGGCATAATATTGGCATGGTGCTGTCCCATGGCATAGTATTGGCATGGTGCTGTCCCATGGCATAGTATTGGCATGGTGCTGCCCCAGGGCATAGTATTGGCATGGTGCTGCCCCATGGCATAGTATTGGCATGGTACTGTCCCAGGGCATAGTATTGGCATGGTGCTGTCCCAGGGCATATTATTGGCATGGTGCTGTGCCAGGGCATAGTATTGGCTTGGTGCTGTCCCAGGGCATAGTATTGGCATGGTGCTGTCCCAGGGCATAGTATTGGCATGGTGCTGTCCCAGGGCATAGTATTGGCATGGTGCTGTCCCAGGGCATAGTATTGGCATGGTGCTGCCCCAGGGCATAGTATTGGCATGGTGTTGTCCCAGGGCATAGTAGTGGCATGGTGCTGCCCCAGGGCATAGTATTGGCATGGTGCTGTCCCAGGGCATAGTATTGGCATGGTGCTGCCCCAGGACATAGTATTGGCATGGTGCTGTCCCAGGGCATATTATTGGCATGGTGCTGTCCCAGGGCATATTATTGGCATGGTGCTGCCCCAGGGCATAGTATTTGCATGGTGCTGTCCCAGGGCATAGTATTGGCATGGTGCTGTCCCATGGCATAGTATTGGCATGGTTCTGTCCCAGGGCATAGTATTGGCATGGTGCTGCCCCAAGGCATATTATTGGCATGGTGCTGTCCCAGGGCATAGTATTGGCATGGTGCTGTCCCAGGGCATAGTATTGGCATGGTGCTGTCCCAGGGCATAGTATTGGCAAGGTGCTGTCCCAGGGCATAGTATTGGCATGGTGCTGTCCCAGGGCATAGTATTGGCATGGTGCTGCCCCAGGGCATATTATTGGCATGGTGCTGTCCCAGGGCATAGTATTGGCATGGTGCTGCCCCAGGGCATAGTATTGGCATGGTGCTGTCCCAGGGCATAGTATTGGCATGGTGCTGCCCCAGGGCATATTATTGGCATGGTGCTGTCCCAGGGCATATTATTGGCATGGTGCTGTCCCAGAGCATAGTATTGGCATGGTGCTGCCCCAGGGCATATTATTGGCATGGTGCTGTCCCAGGGCATAGTATTGGCATGGTGCTGCCCCAGGGCATATTATTGGCATGGTGCTGTCCCAGGGCATATTATTGGCATGGTGCTGTCCCAGGGCATAGTATTGGCATGGTGCTGCCCCAGGGCATATTATTGGCATGGTGCTGCCCCAGGGCATAGTATTGGCATGGTACTGCCCCAGGGCATAGTATTGGCATGGTGCTGCCCCAGGGCATATTATTGGAATTGTGCTGTCCCAGGGCATAGTATTGGTATGGTGCTGTCCCAGAGCATAGTATTGGCATGGTGCTGTCCCAGGGCATAGTATTGGCATGGTTCTGCCCCAGGGCATAGTATTGGCATGGTGCTGTCCCAGGGCATAGTATTGGCATGGTGCTGCCCCAGGGCATAATATTGGCATGGTGCTGTCCCAGGGCATAGTATTGGCATGGTGCGGCCCCAGGGCATAGTATTGGCATGGTGCTGTCCCAGGGCATAGTATTGGCATGGTGCTGCCCCAGGGCATATTATTGGCATGGTGCTGTCCCAGGGCATATTATTGGCATGGTGCTGTCCCAGAGCATAGTATTGGCATGGTGCTGCCCCAGGGCATATTATTGGCATGGTGCTGTCCCAGGGCATAGTATTGGCATGGTGCTGCCCCAGGGCATATTATTGGCATGGTGCTGTCCCAGGGCATATTATTGGCATGGTGCTGTCCCAGGGCATAGTATTGGCATGGTGCTGCCCCAGGGCATATTATTGGCATGGTGCTGCCCCAGGGCATAGTATTGGCATGGTACTGCCCCAGGGCATAGTATTGGCATGGTGCTGCCCCAGGGCATATTATTGGAATTGTGCTGTCCCAGGGCATAGTATTGGTATGGTGCTGTCCCAGAGCATAGTATTGGCATGGTGCTGTCCCAGGGCATAGTATTGGCATGGTTCTGCCCCAGGGCATAGTATTGGCATGGTGCTGTCCCAGGGCATAGTATTGGCATGGTGCTGTCCCAGGGCATAGTATTGGCAAGGTGCTGTCCCAGGGCATAGTATTGGCATGGTGCTGCCCCAGGGCATAATATTGGCATGGTGCTGTCCCAGGGCATAGTATTGGCATGGTGCGGCCCCAGGGCATATTATTGGCATGGTGCTGTCCCAGGGCATATTATTGGCATGGTGCTGCCCCAGGGCATAGTATTGGCATGGTGCTGCCCCAGGGCATAGTATTGGCATGGTGTTGTCCCAGGGCATAGTATTGGCATGGTGCTGTCCCAGGGCATATTATTGGCATGGTGCTGCCCCAGGGCATAGTATTGGCATGGTGCTGTCCCAGGGCATAGTATTGGCATGGTGCTGTCCCAGGGCATAGTATTGGCATGGTGCTGTCCCAGGGCATAGTATTGGCATGGTGCTGCCCCAGGGCATAGTATTAGCATGGTGTTGTCCCAGGGCATAGTATTGGCATGGTGCTGTTCCAGGGCATAGTATTGGCATGGTGCTGCCACAGGGCATAGTATTGGCATGGTGCAGTGCCAGGGCATAGTATTGGCATGGTGCTATCCCAGGGCATAGTATTGGCATGGTACTGCCCCAGGGCATATTATTGGCATGGTGCTTTCCCAGGGCATAGTATTGGCATGGTGCTGTCCCAGGGCATAGTATTGGCATGGTGCTGCCCCAGGGCATAGTATTGGCATGGTGCTGCCCCAGGGCATATTATTGGCATGGTACTGTCCCAGGGCATAGTATTGGCATGGTGCTGTCCCAGGGCATAGTATTGGCATGGTGCTGCCCCAGGGCATAGTATTGGCATGGTGCTGCCCCAGGGCATATTATTGGCATGGTGCTGCCCCAGGGCATAGTATTGGCATGGTGCTGTCCCAGGGCATATTATTGGCATGGTGCTGCCCCAGGGCATAGTATTGGCATGGTGCTGTCCCAGGGCATAGTATTGGCATGGTGCTGTGCCAGGGCATAGTATTGGCATGGTGCTGTGCCAGGGCATAGTATTGGCATGGTGCTGTCCCAGGGCATAGTATTGGCATGGTGCTGTCCCAGGGCACAGTATTGGCATGGTGCTGTCCCAGGGCATAGTATTGGCATGGTGCTGCCCCAGGGCATAGTATTGGCATGGTGCTGCCCCAGGGCATATTATTGGCATGGTACTGTCCCAGGGCATAGTATTGGCATGGTGCTGTCCCAGGGCATAGTATTGGCATGGTGCTGCCCCAGGGCATAGTATTGGCATGGTGCTGCCCCAGGGCATATTATTGGCATGGTGCTGCCCCAGGGCATAGTATTGGCATGGTGCTGTCCCAGGGCATATTATTGGCATGGTGCTGCCCCAGGGCATAGTATTGGCATGGTGCTGTCCCAGGGCATAGTATTGGCATGGTGCTGTGCCAGGGCATAGTATTGGCATGGTGCTGTGCCAGGGCATAGTATTGGCATGGTGCTGTCCCAGGGCATAGTATTGGCATGGTGCTGTCCCAGGGCACAGTATTGGCATGGTGCTGTCCCAGGGCACAGTATTGGCATGGTGCTGTCCCAGGGCATAGTAATTGCATGGTGCTACCCCAGGGCATAGTATTGGCATGGTGCTGTCGCAGGGCATAGTATTGGCATGGTGCTGTCCCAGGGCATATTATTGGCATGGTGCTGCACCAGGGCATAGTATTGGCATGGTGCTGCCCCAGGGCATAGTATTGGCATGGTGCTGTCCCAGGGCATAGTATTGGCATGGTGCTGTCCCAGGGCATAGTATTGGCATGGTGCTGTCCCAGGGCATAGTATTGGCATGGTGCTGTCCCAGGGCATAGTATTGGCATGGTGCTGTGCCAGGGCATAGTATTGGCATGGTGCTGTCCCAGGGCATAGTATTGGCATAGTGCTGCCCCAGGGCATAGTATTGGCATGGTGCTGTGCCAGGGCATAGTATTGGCATGGTGCTGTCCCAGGGCATAGTATTGGCATGGTGCTGCCCCAGGGCATAGTATTGGCATGGTGCTGTCCCAGGGCATTGTATTGGCATTGTGCTGCCCCAGGGCATAGTATTGGCATGGTGCTGTCCCAGGGCATAGTATTGGCAGGGTGCTGTCCCAGGGCATAGTATTGGCATGGTGCTGCCCCAGGGCATAGTATTGGCATGGTGCTGCCCCAGGGCATAGTATTGGCAAGGTGCTGTCCCAGGGCATAGTATTGGCATGGTGCTGTGCCAGGGCATAGTATTGGCATGGTGCTGTCCCAGGGCATAGTATTGGCATGGTGTTGTCCCAGGGCATATAATTGGCATGGTGCTGTCCCAGGGCATAGTATTGGCATGGTGCTGTTCCAGGGCATAGTAGTGGCATGGTTCTGCCCCAGGGCATAGTATTGGCATGGTGCTGTCCCAGGGCATAGTATTGGCATGGTGCTGTCCCAGGGCATAGTATTGGCAAGGTGCTGTCCCAGGGCATAGTATTGGCATGGTGCTGCCCCAGGGCATAATATTGGCATGGTGCTGTCCCAGGGCATAGTATTGGCATGGTGCGGCCCCAGGGCATATTATTGGCATGGTGCTGTCCCAGGGCATAGTATTGGTATGGTGCTGTCCCAGAGCATAGTATTGGCATGGTGCTGTCCCAGGGCATAGTATTGGCATGGTTCTGCCCCAGGGCATAGTATTGGCATGGTGCTGTCCCAGGGCATAGTATTGGCATGGTGCTGTCCCAGGGCATAGTATTGGCAAGGTGCTGTCCCAGGGCATAGTATTGGCATGGTGCTGCCCCAGGGCATAATATTGGCATGGTGCTGTCCCAGGGCATAGTATTGGCATGGTGCGGCCCCAGGGCATATTATTGGCATGGTGCTGTCCCAGGGCATATTATTGGCATGGTGCTGCCCCAGGGCATAGTATTGGCATGGTGCTGCCCCAGGGCATAGTATTGGCATGGTGTTGTCCCAGGGCATAGTATTGGCATGGTGCTGTCCCAGGGCATATTATTGGCATGGTGCTGCCCCAGGGCATAGTATTGGCATGGTGCTGCCCCAGGGCATAGTATTGGCATGGTGTTGTCCCAGGGCATAGTATTGGCATGGTGCTGTCCCAGGGCATATTATTGGCATGGTGCTGCCCCAGGGCATAGTATTGGCATGGTGCTGTCCCAGGGCATAGTATTGGCATGGTGCTGTCCCAGGGCATAGTATTGGCATGGTGCTGTCCCAGGGCATAGTATTGGCATGGTGCTGTCCCAGGGCATAGTATTGGCATGGTGCTGTTCCAGGGCATAGTATTGGCATGGTGCTGCCACAGGGCATAGTATTGGCATGGTGCAGTGCCAGGGCATAGTATTGGCATGGTGCTATCCCAGGGCATAGTATTGGCATGGTACTGCCCCAGGGCATATTATTGGCATGGTGCTTTCCCAGGGCATAGTATTGGCATGGTGCTGTCCCAGGGCATAGTATTGGCATGGTGCTGCCCCAGGGCATAGTATTGGCATGGTGCTGCCCCAGGGCATATTATTGGCATGGTACTGTCCCAGGGCATAGTATTGGCATGGTGCTGTCCCAGGGCATAGTATTGGCATGGTGCTGCCCCAGGGCATAGTATTGGCATGGTGCTGCCCCAGGGCATATTATTGGCATGGTGCTGCCCCAGGGCATAGTATTGGCATGGTGCTGTCCCAGGGCATATTATTGGCATGGTGCTGCCCCAGGGCATAGTATTGGCATGGTGCTGTCCCAGGGCATAGTATTGGCATGGTGCTGTGCCAGGGCATAGTATTGGCATGGTGCTGTGCCAGGGCATAGTATTGGCATGGTGCTGTCCCAGGGCATAGTATTGGCATGGTGCTGTCCCAGGGCACAGTATTGGCATGGTGCTGTCCCAGGGCATAGTATTGGCATGGTGCTGCCCCAGGGCATAGTATTGGCATGGTGCTGCCCCAGGGCATATTATTGGCATGGTACTGTCCCAGGGCATAGTATTGGCATGGTGCTGTCCCAGGGCATAGTATTGGCATGGTGCTGCCCCAGGGCATAGTATTGGCATGGTGCTGCCCCAGGGCATATTATTGGCATGGTGCTGCCCCAGGGCATAGTATTGGCATGGTGCTGTCCCAGGGCATATTATTGGCATGGTGCTGCCCCAGGGCATAGTATTGGCATGGTGCTGTCCCAGGGCATAGTATTGGCATGGTGCTGTGCCAGGGCATAGTATTGGCATGGTGCTGTGCCAGGGCATAGTATTGGCATGGTGCTGTCCCAGGGCATAGTATTGGCATGGTGCTGTCCCAGGGCACAGTATTGGCATGGTGCTGTCCCAGGGCACAGTATTGGCATGGTGCTGTCCCAGGGCATAGTAATTGCATGGTGCTACCCCAGGGCATAGTATTGGCATGGTGCTGTCGCAGGGCATAGTATTGGCATGGTGCTGTCCCAGGGCATATTATTGGCATGGTGCTGCGCCAGGGCATAGTATTGGCATGGTGCTGCCCCAGGGCATAGTATTGGCATGGTGCTGTCCCAGGGCATAGTATTGGCATGGTGCTGTCCCAGGGCATAGTATTGGCATGGTGCTGTCCCAGGGCATAGTATTGGCATGGTGCTGTCCCAGGGCATAGTATTGGCATGGTGCTGTGCCAGGGCATAGTATTGGCATGGTGCTGTCCCAGGGCATAGTATTGGCATAGTGCTGCCCCAGGGCATAGTATTGGCATGGTGCTGTGCCAGGGCATAGTATTGGCATGGTGCTGTCCCAGGGCATAGTATTGGCATGGTGCTGTCCCAGGGCATTGTATTGGCATGGTGCTGCCCCAGGGCATAGTATTGGCATGGTGCTGTCCCAGGGCATAGTATTGGCAGGGTGCTGTCCCAGGGCATAGTATTGGCATGGTGCTGCCCCAGGGCATAGTATTGGCATGGTGCTGCCCCAGGGCATAGTATTGGCAAGGTGCTGTCCCAGGGCATAGTATTGGCATGGTGCTGTGCCAGGGCATAGTATTGGCATGGTGCTGTCCCAGGGCATAGTATTGGCATGGTGTTGTCCCAGGGCATATAATTGGCATGGTGCTGTCCCAGGGCATAGTATTGGCATGGTGCTGTTCCAGGGCATAGTAGTGGCATGGTGCTGTCCCAGGGCATAGTATTGGCATGGTGCTGTCCCTGGGCATAGTATTGGCATGGTGCTACCCCAGGGCATAGTATTGGCATGGTGCTGCCCCAGGGCATAGTATTGGCATGGTGCTGTCCCTGGGCATAGTATTGGCATGGTGCTACCCCAGGGCATAGTATTGGCATGGTGCTGCCCCAGGGCATAGTATTGGCATGGTGCTGTCCCAGGGCATAGTATTGGCATGGTGCTGCCCCAGGGCATAGTATTGGCATGGTGCTGGCCCAGGGCATAGTATTAGCATGGTGCTGTCCCAGGGCATAGTATTGGCATGGTGCTGTCCCAGGGCATAGTATTGGCATGGTGCTGCCCCAGGGCATAGTATTGGCATGGTGCTGCCCCAGGGCATAGTATTGGCATGGTGCTGTCCCTGGGCATAGTATTGGCATGGTGCTGTCCCAGGGCATAGTATTGGCATGGTGCTGCCCCAGGGCATAGTATTAGCATGGTGCTGTCCCAGGGCATAGTATTGGCATGGTGCTGGCCCAGGGCATAGTATTAGCATGGTGCTGTCCCAGGGCATAGTATTGGCATGGTGCTGGCCCAGGGCATAGTATTAGCATGGTGCTGTCCCAGGGCATAGTATTGGCATGGTGCTGCCCCAGGGCATAGTATTGGCATGGTGCTGTCCCAGGGCATAGTATTGGCATTGTGCTGCCCCAGGGCATAGTATTGGCATGGTGCTGCCCCAGGGCATAGTATTGGCATGGTGCTGCCCCAGGGCATAGTATTGGCATGGTGCTGTCCCAGGGCATAGTATTGGCATGGTGCTGTCCCAGGGCATAGTATTGGCATGGTGCTGCCCCAGGGCATAGTATTGGCATGGTGCTGTCCCAGGGCTCTCCCTGTGGTAGCTCTTTGCTGCTTTCAATGTAAAATGCAAACATTATTATTGCAAGGATATCCTATCGTTAAACGCCAATGAGGTTTTTCCAAACCAATGTTAAAACATAGATTGTGAATTGTGCTATTAGTTCTGTTACTTTCACCAATCATTAGTAACATGATAACCATGAGCAGTCACTGCTTTTATACACTACTAGCTGAGAGACCCGGCGTTGCCCGGGATGTAAATGCGTAATAGGTAGTAGTATTATTTATAAATCGTGGAACAATAGGTGAGTATTTGTTGTAAAGGTTGGATAATAATGTTGCAAAGAAAGATGGAATAAAATGTAATACGATGTTGTTTAAAAATGGTTTATTGTAAACACACCACAGTACAATGTCTATTTTGGTGACATAACAGATTTAAAAATGTGAGGCGTGTGTCCTGCTAGGGTGTGAGGCGGCGGGTGGCGCGTGGGTTGTGAGTGCTGTCTGTGAGTGGGGGTCCTGCTAGGGTGTGAGGCGGCGGGTGGCGCGTGGGTTGTGAGTGCTGTCTGTGAGTGGGGGTCCTGCTAGGGTGTGAGGCGGCGGGTGGCGCGTGGGTTGTGAGTGCTGTCTGTGAGTGGGGGTCCTGCTAGGGTGTGAGGCAGCGGGTGGCGCGTGGGTTGTGAGTGCTGTCTGTGAGTGGGGGTCCTGCTAGGGTGTGAGGCGGCAGGTGGCGTGTGGGTTGTGAGTGCTGTCTGTGAGTGGGGGTCCTGCTAGGGTGTGAGGCGGTGGGTCAGTGATGTCGGTGCATAGGGGCGGGAGGCAGCAGGTGTGTGTGGCGGCAGGTATGTGTCGAGTGTGGCGGGTGTCTGTTGAGTGCGTGCAGCGGCTGTGAGGTGGTGGGAAGGGGTGGAGGAGGGGGGGAAGGGTGGGAGGGGGGAAGGGGTGGGAGGGGGGGAAGGGGGAGGGGGAAGGGGGTAGGAGGGGGAAGGGGGGGTAGGGGTGGGAGGGGGGAGGGGGGAAGGGGGTGGGAGGGGGGGAAGGGGAGGAGGGGGGAGGGAAAGGGGAGGAGGGGGGAGGGAAAGGGGAGGAGGGGGGGGGAAAGGGGAGGAGGGGGGAGGGAAAGGGGAGGAGGGGGGAGTGGGGAAGGGGGTGGGAGGGGGGAAGGGGAGGAAGGGGGAGGGGAAGGGGAGGAAGGGGGAGGGAAAGGGGAGGAGGGGGGAGGGAAAGGGGAGGAGGGGGGAGGGAAAGGGGAGGAGGGGGGAGGGAAAGGGGAGGAGGGGGGAAAGGGGAGCGGAGGGGGGGGGAAAGGGGAGTGGGGGGGAAAGGGGAGTGGGGGGGGGAAAGGTGAGTGGGGGGGGGGAAGGTGAGTGGGGGGGAAAGGTGAGTGGGGGGGAAAGGTGAGTGGGGGGAAAGGTGAGTGGGGGGGAAAGGTGAGTGGGGGGGAAAGGGGAGTGGGGGGGAAAGGGGAAAGGGGAAAGGGGAGTGGGGGGGGAAAGGGGAGTGGGTGAGGGGGAGGGGAAAGGGGAGTGGGGGGGAAAGGGGAGTGGGGGAGGGGGGGAAAGGGGAGTGGGGGAGGGTGGGGAAGGGGAGTGGGGGAGGGGGGGAAGGGGAGTGGGGGAGGGGGGGGGGAAGGGGAGTGGGGGAGGGGGGGAAAGGGGAGTGGGGGGGGAGTGGGGAGTGGGGGAGGGGGGAAAGGGGAGTGGGGGAGGGGGGGAAAGGGGAGTGGGGGAGGGGGGGGAAAGGGGAGTGGGGGAGGGGGATGGAGAGCAGTGGGCATATGTATTGTCATAATTTATGTATGTGCATGCCCCCCCCCCCTCCTGGTTCGGCGGGTGGTCGCTCCCTTGTTCCCCGTGACTCGCCTCACCCCCGTTCCCCGTTCCCCGTGACTCGCGGCTCGCCCCCCCATTCCCCGTGACTCGTGGCTCGCCCCCCCCCCGTTCCCCGTGACTCGCGGCTCACCCCCCCCCCCCCCCCCCCCGTTCCCCGTGACTCGCGGCTCTCCCCCCCCCCCCCGTGACTCGCGGCTCGCCCCCCCCCCCCCCCCGCTTGGTCCCCCGATGTGCCGTCCGGCTGAGTGAGGCTCGTGCAGGCGGCGGTAGGAAGTGCCCTGTGTGGGCCTGAGGCTGAGGCGGGACGCGCAGTGACTTACCTGAGGGGGAGGTAGCACAGGGGAGGTAAGGGAACGGCTGGGGTAGGAGGGCCGCGCTTCCCCTCCGTCCGGAGCCGGTGCAGGGCGGCGCACGTGATGGGGGACGGACGGACAGAGGGGGTGGTGTGTGTGTGTGTGTGTGTGTGTGTGTGTGTGGGTGTGTGTGTGTGTGTGTGTGTGTGTGTGTGTGTGTGTGTGTGTGTGTGTGTGTGTGTGTGTGTGTGTGTGTGTGTGTGTGTGTGTGTGTGTGTGTGTGTGTGTGTGTGTGTGTGTGACCGGCCAATGAGAGGTGTGCGGGGGTGGGCCAAGGGAGCCAATCTGATTGCCGGTAGGGACACAGGGAGGGACACAGGGAGACACATACATACAGACAGACAGACAGACAACGACACATAGGACACTTTGAGAAATATATAGTAGATACACTGTTTAATCTACCATAAATGTATATCTTGTACACACACATATGCATACACTCTCTCTCTCTCTCTCTCTCTCTCTCTCTCTCTCTCTCTCTCTACAAAAATATTAGCTAACAATTGGTACGTGCAAGCGTCATAAATAGTATAAAAAATATACGTCGCAAAAATCAAATGACGCACAGCTATCCAACGGTTCGGATCCATCAACGTTCTTCATCAGGGCGTCTGCTAAAGGTGGGAAGAGAGCATGCACATATCATGCTCTGCAACGTAGGGTCTCACCATGCTACGCTTGTTAAAAGGTCAGATTTCTAATAACCACAGATACCAGGAACAAATTTCAGTGTGATTTCTACTATCGGGAGATAAGGAAAAACTGTCAGGAATGTCATCATACTGTACATTCTGAGATCACAAAGAGAATACCCGTATTTGTGGTCTAGTTAAATTAAAAGGCCTTCGGTGCATTGGGAATATGTGGATGCTGAAATGATACAATCTGAGATGCTGTTAACCCCTCTCTCACTGAGTTCTTTTTACCCACTCAGTGGTAATAAAATCTGTTAAGCTGAAGGAGGAATTAAGATCCACTGATATCAAGAAAGCCATAAATATTTTTGCACAGTTCAAAAAAATCCTTCCTCCTCCGTGACTGAAAGATTGGTAAAACCCTGTATCCGCCCTGAAAATCCCCATGTGTATCACAGAAAAAAAGTCCCTTCGCTCTCAATTGGGTTTTCTTCTTTGATGCATGATGTGGTATAGTTTTATGCCCCACACAAGCACCAGGTTTGCCCTAACACATAAACCCCCCAGGGCTTGTGTCCTCTGCCAATTACGGTAATGTCCCATGGTGCATTGCGGTACAAGAGTTATATGCCAGTGACTGGAACCCAATTCTTCCATCAATTAGTCAAATCTGCATAACCCATCCCCGGCTGCACCTGTCCGTACCCGTGAACACCAACAGCACCCTCTGTCACCGGACCACATGCCCAGAACCAAACTGTGCTATGACCTTTGGTCCCAGGTCCCAGAATTCCCATCTTCATTTGTATGTTGCATATGATAAAAGTAAATGCTGAAGCAAGACAAAAAAAAGTGCATTTTGATGCTGTAATTGTGAATTATGATCTCTGTGCATCCATAAACAAGGGTGGAAAAGTGGCTAAAAGTTTAATTTAGGGTTATGTTTTCAGGAAAATTAGCAGCTCTGGCCTAGGGGAGTTGTCCAATTAAGGATGGCTGTAATTATACTATAATAATGTATCATTAACTGGAACATAAGAAGATGTTTACTGTTGTGGGTGAAGTCCACTGTATTTTTTATTTAAATGACTTAATATGTTTATATTTATAAAATAGTATTAATATGATACAAATTGATATATTATTGCGACACAGGGCCATGTTTGCTAAGCAGGTTTCTGCTGTGATATCTTCCAGCCCATTCCAGTTAATACACGGTAAGGAAACTTCCGGAGCCGGAAGGTGTCTAATGGCAGAACACGGCTTACTAAATATGGCCACAATGCTGAAAGAATATTGGTGTCCGTGGCTACAGAAGACACATTGGTGCAAACTGGCAGCAGTCCTGCTCGGAAACTATCAATCAATTTGCTCCGTTTCTGTCCCATGTGCATCATTTTGTGATTTGGGGTCTCTCAGAGGGGCGAGCAACGCATGAACAGTGAATGGGATAGCGTGGATATGAGAATGGAAGTATATTTGCTTTATCACGCCATCCGCATACATAGCACTTTACAGCAGTAACACACGGGACATAATAATAGGACATAACTGGAATAAGAACTTCAGACATAAAAGAAATATTAGGAAAAGGAATCCCTGCCCTGAAGAGCTTACAATCTATCACATGTTGGTTAACAATCAGTGTCAGATGTAAGACATTTGGCTGACAAGCTTGCAAAAGGCACAACCATTGCAAACAATGTGATAAAACCCTCTTTTCTCTGCTATGATCTATATCCTTCAAATTCCTACAATATTAATCAGTGTCAATTTATTTTATAGCCATGCACCTGCATATTCATATTTATAAGCACAGTCAACCCTGAAAGGGTTTTGAGAAAAATAGAAGAATAAAACGCAATCTTGCAAATCCCCATGCAAAAATGTGAAAGCTACATTACTGCAAAAGCCAAATGATATGCAGGAAGTATATATATATATATATATATATATATATATATATATATATATATATATATATATATAAAAATAATCACAAGTCCACAAGACCTCCAGCAACAAATTGGAGAACTCACCAAAGCAATTAAGAAAGTGGCCTCCATACAGTATGAATTTCGGCAAGACCAAGGTGATGTTCAAGAAATGTGTCACGTCTGCAAGGATTGAAATAAATGGAATAGAATTAGAAGAAGACGAAGATTATGTCTACCTGGAAAATAACAATGGGTGGGAACTTTTTGAATGAAATCAATAGGAGAATGAAAATGGGACGGAGCATTTGGAAGAAACAACACAATATTTCAAGGGAACCTTCCACGCAGCTTCAAGAAGAAAGTGTACAACTGGTGTATCCTGCCCGCGCTCACGTGTGGATGTGACCCGTGTATCCTGCCCGTGCTCACGTGTGGATGTGACCCGTGTATCCTGCCCGCGCTCACGTGTGGATGTGACCCGTGTATCCTGCCAGCGCTCACGTATGGATGTGACCCGTGTATTCTGCCCGCGCTCACGTATGGATGTGACCCGTGCATGCTGCCCGTGCTTACGTACAGATGTGACCCATGTATTCTGCCCGTGCTCACGTATAGACGTGACCCATGTATTCTGCCCGTGCTCACGTATGGATGTGACCCGTGTATTCTGCCCGTGCTCACGTATGGATGTGACCCGTGTATCCTGCCCGTGCTCACGTATGGATGTGACCCGTGTATCCTGCCCGTGCTGACGTATGGATGTGACCCATGTATTCTGCCCGCGCTCACGTATGGATGTGACCCGTGTATCCTGCCCGTGCTGACGTATGGATGTGACCCGTGTATCCTGCCCGTGCTGACGTATGGATGTGACCCGTGTATTCTGCCCGTGCTGACGTATGGATGTGACCTGTGTATCCTGCCTGTGCTCACGTGTGGATGTGACCCGTGTATCCTGCCCGTGCTCACGTATGGATGTGACCCGTGTATCCTGCCCGTGCTCACGTATGGATGTGACCCGTGTATCCTGCCCGTGCTCACGTATGGATGTGACCCGTGTATCCTGCCCGTGCTCACGTATGGATGTGACCCGTGTATCCTGCCCGTGCTCACGTGTGGATGTGACCCATGTATCCTGCCCGTGCTCACGTATGGATGTGACCCGTGCATGCTGCCCGTGCTTACGTACAGATGTGACCCATGTATTCTGCCCGTGCTCACGTATAGATGTGACCCATGTATTCTGCCCGTGCTCACGTATGGATGTGACCCGTGTATTCTGCCCGTGCTCACGTATGGATGTGACCCGTGTATCCTGCCCGTGCTCACGTATGGATGTGACCCATGTATTCTGCCCGCGCTCACGTATGGATGTGACCCGTGTATCCTGCCCGTGCTGACGTATGGATGTGACCCGTGTATCCTGCCCGTGCTGACGTATGGATGTGACCCGTGTATCCTGCCCGTGCTCACGTATGGATGTGACCCGTGTATCCTGGCCGTGCTCACGTGTGGATGTGACCCATGTATCCTGCCCGTGCTGACGTATGGATGTGATCCGTGTATCCTGCCCGTGCTCACGTGTGGATGTGACCCGTGTATCCTGCCCGTGCTCACGTATGGATGTGACCCGTGTATCCTGCCCGTGCTCACGTGTGGATGTGACCCATGTATCCTGCCCGTGCTGACGTATGGATGTGACCCGTGTATCCTGCCCGTGCTCACGTATGGATGTGACCCGTGTATCCTGCCCGTGCTCACGTATGGATGTGACCCGTGTATCCTGCCCGTGCTCACGTGTGGATGTGACCCGTGTATCCTGCCCGTGCTCACGTATGGATGTGACCCGTGTATCCTGCCCGTGCTCACGTGTGGATGTGACCCATGTATCCTGCCCGTGCTGACGTATGGATGTGATCCGTGTATCCTGCCCGTGCTCACGTATGGATGTGACCCGTGTATCCTGCCCGTGCTCACGTATGGATGTGACCCGTGTATCCTGCCCGTGCTCACGTGTGGATGTGACCCATGTATCCTGCCCGTGCTGACGTATGGATGTGATCCGTGTATCCTGCCCGTGCTGACGTATGGATGTGATCCGTGTATCCTGCCCGTGCTCACGTATGGATGTGACCCGTGTATTCTGCCCGTGCTGACGTATGGATGTGACCCGTGTATCCTGCCTGTGCTCACGTGTGGATGTGACCCGTGTATCCTGCCCGTGCTCACGTGTGGATGTGATCCGTGTATCCTGCCCGTGCTGACGTATGGATGTGATCCGTGTATCCTGCCCGTGCTCACGTATGGATGTGACCCGTGTATTCTGCCCGTGCTGACATATGGATGTGACCCGTGTATCCTGCCCGTGCTGACGTATGGATGTGACCCGTGTATTCTGCCCGTGCTGACGTATGGATGTGACCTGTGTATCCTGCCTGTGCTCACGTGTGGATGTGACCCGTGTATCCTGCCCGTGCTCACGTATGGATGTGACCCGTGTATCCTGCCCGTGCTCACGTGTGGATGTGACCCGTGTATCCTGCCCGTGCTCACGTATGGATGTGACCCGTGTATCCTGCCCGTGCTCACGTATGGATGTGACCCATGTATCCTGCCCGTGCTCACGTATGGATGTGACCCGTGTATCCTGCCCGTGCTCACGTGTGGATGTGACCCGTGTATCCTGCCCGTGCTCACGTATGGATGTGACCCGTGTATCCTGCCCGTGCTCACGTGTGGATGTGACCCGTGTATCCTGCCCGTGCTCACGTATAGATGTGACCCGTGTATCCTGCCCGTGCTCACGTATGGATGTGACCCGTGTATCCTGCCCGTGCTCACGTGTGGATGTGACCCGTGTATCCTGCCCGTGCTCACGTATGGATGTGACCCGTGTATCCTGCCCGTGCTCACGTATGGATGTGACCCGTGTATCCTGCCCGTGCTGACGTATGGATGTGACCCGTGTATCCTGCCCGCGCTCACGTATAGATGTGACCCGTGTATCCTGCCCGTGCTCACGTGTGGATGTGACCCGTGTATCCTGCCCGTGCTCACGTATGGATGTGACCCGTGTATCCTGCCCGTGCTCACGTATGGATGTGACCCGTGTATTCTGCCCGTGCTGACGTATGGATGTGACCCGTGTATCCTGCCCGCGCTCACGTATAGATGTGACCCGTGTATCCTGCCCGTGCTCACGTATGGATGTGACCCGTGTATCCTGCCCGTGCTCACGTGTGGATGTGACCCGTGTATCCTGCCCGTGCTCACGTATGGATGTGACCCGTGTATCCTGCCCGTGCTCACGCCCCCGCACCTCTGCTTACCTGTTCAGATGTTGGCGCGGGCTTCCAGCAGGTAAGTAAGAGATACTTTTCAACTACCCTGACATTACCCGGATACTCGGCGCCGGGTCCACTTTCCAGCTGCCGAGTCCGGGTAATTTCCGGGTAGCTGAAAAGCCGCCGGGTAACGTCGGGTACCAGGTAGTACCCGGTACATCACTAGTAAGGATTCTGGGAGTTCTGTGCCCTCCCTGCTATGAGGACACAGCAGTAAGTCTCTCCTGGACAGGTGTGCGCTGAGGCCTTGCCCTGTTAGGGGGTAAGGTGTGCTGAGGACAGGTGTGTGCTGAGGCCTTGCCCTGTTAGGGGGTAAGGTGTGCTGAGGACAGGTGTGCGCTGAGGCCTTGCCCTGTTAGGGGGTAAGGTATGCTGAGGACAGGTGTGCGCTGAGGCCTTGCCCTGTTAGGGGGTAAGGTATGCTGAGGACAGGTGTGCGCTGAGGCCCTGCCCTGTTAGGGGGTAAGGTATGCTGAGGACAGGTGTGCGCTGAGGCCTTGCCCTGTTAGGGGGTAAGGTATGCTGAGGACAGGTGTGCGCTGAGGCCTTGCCCTGTTAGGGGGTAAGGTATGCTGAGGACAGGTGTGCGCTGAGGCCCTGCCCTGTTAGGGGGTAAGGTATGCTGAGGACAGGTGTGCGCTGAGGCCCTGCCCTGTTAGGGGGTAAGGTATGCTGAGGACAGGTCTGCGCTGAGGCCTTGCCCTGTTAGGGGGTAAGGTATGCTGAGGACAGGTGTGCGCTGAGGCCTTGCCCTGTTAGGGGGTAAGGTATGCTGAGGACAGGTGTGCGCTGAGGCCTTGCCCTGTTAGGGGGTAAGGTATGCTGAGGACAGGTGTGCGCTGAGGCCCTGCCCTGTTAGGGGGTAATGTATGCTGAGGACAGGTGTGCGCTGAGGCCTTGCCCTGTTAGGGGGTAAGGTATGCTGAGGACAGGTGTGCGCTGAGGCCTTGCCCTGTTAGGGGGTAAGGTATGCTGAGGACAGGTGTGCGCTGAGGCCCTGCCCTGTTAGGGGGTAAGGTATGCTGAGGACAGGTGTGCGCTGAGGCCTTGCCCTGTTAGGGGGTAAGGTATGCTGAGGACAGGTGTGCGCTGAGGCCCTGCCCTGTTAGGGGGTAAGGTATGCTGAGGACAGGTGTGCGCTGAGGCCCTGCCCTGTTAGGGGGTAAGGTATGCTGAGGACAGGTGTGCGCTGAGGCCCTGCCCTGTTAGGGGGTAAGGTATGCTGAGGACAGGTGTGCGCTGAGGCCCTGCCCTGTTAGGGGGTAAGGTATGCTGAGGACAGGTGTGCGCTGAGGCCCTGCCCTGTTAGGGGGTAAGGTATGCTGAGGACAGGTGTGCGCTGAGGCCCTGCCCTGTTAGGGGGTAAGGTATGCTGAGGACAGGTGTGCGCTGAGGCCTTGCCCTGTTAGGGGGTAAGGTATGCTGAGGACAGGTGTGCGCTGAGGCCCTGCCCTGTTAGGGGGTAAGGTATGCTGAGGACAGGTGTGCGCTGAGGCCTTGCCCTGTTAGGGGGTAAGGTATGCTGAGGACAGGTGTGCGCTGAGGCCTTGCCCTGTTAGGGGGTAAGGTATGCTGAGGACAGGTGTGCGCTGAGGCCTTGCCCTGTTAGGGGGTAAGGTATGCTGAAGACAGGTGTGCGCTGAGGCCTTGCCCTGTTAGGGGGTAAGGTATGCTGAGGACAGGTGTGCGCTGAGGCCCTGCCCTGTTAGGGGGTAAGGTATGCTGAGGACAGGTGTGCGCTGAGGCCTTGCCCTGTTAGGGGGTAAGGTATGCTGAGGACAGGTGTGCGCTGAGGCCTTGCCCTGTTAGGGGGTAAGGTATGCTGAGGACAGGTGTGCGCTGAGGCCCTGCCCTGTTAGGGGGTAAGGTATGCTGAGGACAGGTGTGCGCTGAGGCCTTGCCCTGTTAGGGGGTAAGGTATGCTGAGGACAGGTGTGCGCTGAGGCCTTGCCCTGTTAGGGGGTAAGGTATGCTGAGGACAGGTGTGCGCTGAGGCCCTGCCCTGTTAGGGGGTAAGGTATGCTGAGGACAGGTGTGCGCTGAGGCCTTGCCCTGTTAGGGGGTAAGGTATGCTGAGGACAGGTGTGCGCTGAGGCCTTGCCCTGTTAGGGGGTAAGGTATGCTGAGGACAGGTGTGCGCTGAGGCCTTGCCCTGTTAGGGGGTAAGGTATGCTGAGGACAGGTGTGCGCTGAGGCCTTGCCCTGTTAGGGGGTAAGGTTTGCTGAGGACAGGTGTGCGCTGAGGCCTTGCCCTGTTAGGGGGTAAGGTATGCTGAGGACAGGTGTGCGCTGAGGCCTTGCCCTGTTAGGGGGTAAGGTATGCTGAAGACAGGTGTGCGCTGAGGCCTTGCCCTGTTAGGGGGTAAGGTATGCTGAGGACAGGTGTGCACTGAGGCCCTGCCCTGTTAGGGGGTAAGGTATGCTGAGGACAGGTGTGCGCTGAGGCCCTGCCCTGTTAGGGGGTAAGGTATGCTGAGGACAGGTGTGCGCTGAGGCCTTGCCCTGTTAGGGGGTAAGGTATGCTGAGGACAGGTGTGCGCTGAGGCCTTGCCCTGTTAGGGGGTAAGGTATGCTGAGGACAGGTGTGCGCTGAGGCCCTGCCCTGTTAGGGGGTAAGGTATGCTGAGGACAGGTGTGCGCTGAGGCCCTGCCCTGTTAGGGGGTAAGGTATGCTGAGGACAGGTGTGCGCTGAGGCCTTGCCCTGTTAGGGGGTAAGGTATGCTGAGGACAGGTGTGCGCTGAGGCCTTGCCCTGTTAGGGGGTAAGGTATGCTGAGGACAGGTGTGCGCTGAGGCCCTGCCCTGTTAGGGGGTAAGGTATGCTGAGGACAGGTGTGCGCTGAGGCCCTGCCCTGTTAGGGGGTAAGGTATGCTGAGGACAGGTGTGCGCTGAGGCCTTGCCCTGTTAGGGGGTAAGGTATGCTGAGGACAGGTGTGCGCTGAGGCCCTGCCCTGTTAGGGGGTAAGGTATGCTGAGGACAGGTGTGCGCTGAGGCCTTGCCCTGTTAGGGGGTAAGGTTTGCTGAGGACAGGTGTGCGCTGAGGCCTTGCCCTGTTAGGGGGTAAGGTATGCTGAGGACAGGTGTGCGCTGAGGCCTTGCCCTGTTAGGGGGTAAGGTTTGCTGAGGACAGGTGTGCGCTGAGGCCCTGCCCTGTTAGGGGGTAAGGTATGCTGAGGACAGGTGTGCGCTGAGGCCTTGCCCTGTTAGGGGGTAAGGTATGCTGAGGACAGGTGTGCGCTGAGGCCTTGCCCTGTTAGGGGGTAAGGTATGCTGAGGACAGGTGTGCGCTGAGGCCTTGCCCTGTTAGTGGGTAAGGTATGCTGAGGACAGGTGTGCGCTGAGGCCTTGCCCTGTTAGGGGGTAAGGTATGCTGAGGACAGGTGTGCGCTGAGGCCTTGCCCTGTTAGGGGGTAAGGTATGCTGAGGACAGGTGTGCGCTGAGGCCTTGCCCTGTTAGTGGGTAAGGTATGCTGAGGACAGGTGTGCGCTGAGGCCTTGCCCTGTTAGGGGGTAAGGTATGCTGAGGACAGGTGTGCGCTGAGGCCTTGCCCTGTTAGGGGGTAAGGTATGCTGAGGACAGGTGTGCGCTGAGGCCTTGCCCTGTTAGGGGGTAAGGTTTGCTGAGGACAGGTGTGCGCTGAGGCCCTGCCCTGTTAGGGGGTAAGGTATGCTGAGGACAGGTGTGCGCTGAGGCCTTGCCCTGTTAGGGGGTAAGGTTTGCTGAGGACAGGTGTGCGCTGAGGCCTTGCCCTGTTAGGGGGTAAGGTATGCTGAGGACAGGTGTGCGCTGAGGCCTTGCCCTGTTAGTGGGTAAGGTATGCTGAGGACAGGTGTGCGCTGAGGCCCTGCCCTGTTAGGGGGTAAGGTGTGCTGAGGACAGGTGTGCGCTGAGGCCCTGCCCTGTTAGGGGGTAAGGTATGCTGAGGACAGGTGTGCGCTGAGGCCTTGCCCTGTTAGGGGGTAAGGTATGCTGAGGACAGGTGTGCGCTGAGGCCTTGCCCTGTTAGGGGGTAAGGTGTGCTGAGGACAGGTGTGCGCTGAGGCCCTGCCCTGTTAGGGGGTAAGGTGTGCTGAGGACAGGTGTGCGCTGAGGCCCTGCCCTGTTAGGGGGTAAGGTGTGCTGAGGACAGGTGTGCGCTGAGGCCTTGCCCTGTTAGGGGGTAAGGTGTGCTGAGGACAGGTGTGCGCTGAGGCCCTGCCCTGTTAGGGGGTAAGGTTTGCTGAGGACAGGTGTGCGCTGAGGCCTTGCCCTGTTAGCGGGTAAGGTATGCCGAGGACAGGTGTGCGCTGAGGCCTTGCCCTGTTAGGGGGTAAGGTATGCTGAGGACAGGTGTGCGCTGAGGCCCTGCCCTGTTAGGGGGTAAGGTATGCTGAGGACAGGTGTGCGCTGAGGCCCTGCCCTGTTAGGGGGTAAGGTATGCTGAGGACAGGTGTGCGCTGAGGCCCTGCCCTGTTAGGGGGTAAGGTATGCCGAGGACAGGTGTGCGCTGAGGCCCTGCCCTGTTAGGGGGTAAGGTATGCCGAGGACAGGTGTGCGCTGAGGCCTTGCCCTGTTAGGGGGTAAGGTATGCCGAGGACAGGTGTGCGCTGAGGCCCTGCCCTGTTAGGGGGTAAGGTATGCCGAGGACAGGTGTGCGCTGAGGCCCTGCCCTGTTAGGGGGTAAGGTATGCCGAGGACAGGTGTGCGCTGAGGCCTTGCCCTGTTAGGGGGTAAGGTATGCTGAGGACAGGTGTGCGCTGAGGCCCTGCCCTGTTAGGGGGTAAGGTATGCTGAGGACAGGTGTGCGCTGAGGCCTTGCCCTGTTAGGGGGTAAGGTATGCTGAGGACAGGTGTGCGCTGAGGCCCTGCCCTGTTAGGGGGTAAGGTATGCTGAGGACAGGAAACAGCTGCGCATACCGAATAAGAGTTCCCGTCTCCCGCATTTCTGTCCTGTTACCCGCTGCTCCTCCCGGCCTCTGTTTGGTTTGGATTGTGTTTACCAATAATCTATTACAAGGGCGGCCAACCCCAGTCCTCAAGGGACACCAACAGGTCAGGTTTTGAGGATAGCCCTGCTTCAGCACAAGTGGCTCAGTCATTGACTGAGCCCTGATTGAGCTACCTGTGCTGAAGCAGGGATATCCTTAAAACCTGACCTGTTGATGGCCCTTGAGGACTGGGGTTGGCCGCCCCTGATCTATTAGATATGATATTTTGGCAGAAACCTGCGCAGAAAATGTAATAAGAATTTAATATGATTAGGGCTCAGCTTGTGTCCTATTGTGAAGGTTAAATGAAGGTTAGAGGGTTTATAACAGGCCTGGTTATGTTTGGGGAAGAGACTTTCATGCTCTTTCTTTCTTGTTATTGTATATTGTGCGCAGTATATGGGCTGGCGGAATAAATATCATGTCAGCACCATCGAGCTCCTGATGGACAATCTGGCTTTGTTAAATCCCTATGAGCCGTACGGTGCCTGCTTAACTGAAAGAAACGTGATTAACAAGTTTAACAAGGTGTCTTATGGCGCCATAAGGTGTTTTGTAGCTTAGCACCACTTAGCTACCATGGCCCATAATGCGTTAGCTCCGAAAAAGGGATATTCGTGAAACTTTGAGTGCTGTATTTTCAGAACCCAACCCATTTGTGGATTTAATGATAAATCCAGACCAATGGAAATGCTCTGATGTGATGTGACATGTATGGGAACATGTATTGTTAGCATTAACCTGCTGAGTGCCAAAGGGGTACAGACAGCATACACTGTCAGCACTTTCTAAGAATAAATGTTTGCAAAGTCCCGTCCATGTGGGATGCCTTGCAAAGTGTTCCTGTCCACCCTATCCCAAATATAAAGGTTGGTCTCTTTTGTTTAATGCAGCAATACTGCCTTCTGAATTTATTTACATCATTCGAACCGGCATGATGTGTCCCCCCCCCCCCCCCCACCCCCCCCTGGTTCTGGAGATACCTGCGCTTGTAATTACTGGAGCTTTCCTCCCCTTCAGGGAAATCAAAATGGCCACCAAATTTTGCGGCTCCCCCCGACCAATGAGAATGTGCAATGTCACTGGGGGTGGTGTTGAGGCTTCCAATTGGACGACCATCCAGGAAATAACACCCGGCAGATAAATCAGTAAGTACCACAGGAACCAGACGAATCATCGAGCTGAAAATCATGCTCTTCCTGGTCTGGAAATATTCTGGGAAAACACCTAGAAGCCTTTATGTGTTTAACTGAAATAATATTAGTATGTTATTTCTACTGTTAAAAAACATGATTTTCTTATCCTCTAACCATGGTAACTTTTAAACTGCGCTGGGTGCTGGGGAGAGAGCTCCATTTTATCTTCCCGAACACTTAATATTTCAAACACTGCTATCTTCTAAACGAAGCACCAGATTTTAAGAATAAATACAGATGTGGAAAGGGGAGACGAGATCTGCTGCTTTCAGTGCAAACCAAAGTGGGGGATATTTTAGGAGCGGGGCAGCCAACTCCCGTCCTCAAGAGCCACCAACGGGTCTGGTTTTCAGGAAATCCCTGCTTCAGCACAGATGGCCCAGTCAATGACAGTTTGAGCCACCTGTTCTGAAGCAGGGATGTTCTGAAAACCTGACCATTTGGGTCCCCTTGAGGACTGGAGTTGGCCACCCCTGTTTTATGGCATTCTCATGTTGTTTCTCTTAGGCCTCGGCCATGTTTAGCGCTTGCTTAAGCGTTCTGACGCGCGCTCCCGCTCAGCACTGAGCCCCTACAGCCGCAATTAGAGCGGCTTTAGTAGGGGCTCATCTGCGCTTCCGCAAGCGCGTGGAAGCGCAGGTCTTAGGGGAATTTAAAATTCCCCCACTTGCCGGCGCGACAGGCCGATCACGTGAGCGGTTCGCCCAATGAGGGCGAACCAGCTTCGTGACATCACTGGCCCGCCTATAGACCCTCCCCCGGTCCGCCCCCTGACAGCGCGTGCGGTAAGCACCCGCAAGGCCAGGGACAGCACCCACTTTCCCTGAGCCTCAGCGCGCCTCAGCACGCCAGCAGGGAGCCTGACCCAGGCCTTAGTGTGAAACGCTACACGTGAGGATACTTTGCTCTGAATGTAGCAAACCTTCGTCAGCTGGCGATATGAGGACAGAGTGACAAATGTTACAATGGGATGAATCAAATTCTCTCTCACTCTGTTTCATTGTTTCTTCTTTTTTTTGTAGCAAAAACTGTGTTGTAACTTCTACAGCTTCCAAGAAACCTGATTAACAAGTTTGATGGATCCACAAGCAGCAAAGGGTTCTGGGAGCACAGCAACCTTTACTTCTGATACATGTCCCGTGTGTCTGTGGGCAGCAAAACAATTATCACTCAGCACCATTAATGCTCCTGAAACCACCCAATTGCCATGGGCAGAGCTGGTAGCGAGAACTCGTTTCCCTCTGACTCCCAGGCTGTATACATGATATCTGGATAATAATGATGGCTTTTGGCCACACTGCTGCCCAACCCATGAAACTAACCCACCCAGAACTTGTCTAAACTTCCCTGGCTGTTCTTGGCATGCGTTCGGTGTTCATTAAGCAATGCCAGTCCCTCCCACACAATCACACACAAACAATAGGTAGTTTATTCATTAGGGATGTGCAAATGTCTTTAAATTTGCTTCGAGAAATGTCTTGCGGTTTTCTCCTGAATTCCGAGGTTATTTTGCCCGAGTTTCCATTGCTCGGGAATGTGGCAGAAATGATTATTTACAATGCTTATAATAATAGCTGTGTTACATATAAGGCTTTTCTCCCAACGGGACACAAAGCGCGTCACAATTACAGTACAGCGTGCGGTACGCAGCACATAGGAATATTACAGGCACAGGTCCCTGTCCAGGTGAGCTTACAATCTATGAAATTGGTGCCTGAGGTACAGGGAGATAAAGTGACTTGCTCAAGGTCACAAGGAGCAGGCGACGGGAATTGAACCAGGTTCCCCGGCTTCACACCCAGGTGCCTATGCAGAAAGCTCCGTAAAAAAAATCGTCGCGTGCTTTGATTCGCTATTTTTTGCCTAGTTGCTCTCACGGTATGCAGAAATGCCCAAATACCTGTAAGAGCAACATTTCTAAACATGGCGAGTTGCCGGCGCCAAGACGACCTGCCCTCCGAGAAGGGCTCCCCTGGCGAGATCTGTCTGCTGCAGAGAGATCCGCCTCTCTCAGCGATAATCTCGCCGGAAATAAAATTATTTTAACATTTACATTTTATTCCTGGTGTAGATGAGCAGGGGGTCTCCTGAGCTGAACCACATTGGTTCCCGAGATACAGGCCCCGTTATGGGGGGCCGGTATCTACTATGCATTTAAATGTCCCGGTCACATGATCGGGGGATTTAAATTCTGCAGGGGGATACCGGCACCCCATAATGGGGCCTGTAACTCATGAAGTAGCGGGTCCCCGAGGCTGAAACCAATGTAGTTCAGCTCAGGAGACCCCCTGCTTACGCACACTATTAACCTCTCCCCCCCCCCTGCCCGCAAGGCTTAAACACCCACCAAGGCCCATATATACCCCTCCCAACCCCGCTGCCCACAATAAACCTGGCACGGGTGGTTAACCCTTTCATTACCTTAGCGGTTAGCTGCTGAGGTAATGAAGTGGGCTGTAAATGCATTTTCCATGCATCTGATTCATGCCGGGGGTCTCCGGTGCTAGTATTAATGGGTATCAGCTCCAGAGACCCCCGGCATCAATCCCAGGCAGGAAAAATGCAATTTTTTTTCTAAGTCCCGTCTCAGCACTTCTCGTCAGCTTCTCTTCTTTGCCAACTTTTTCTGCCGAGGCATTTTGGAGAGAAAATCTCCATTTTTGAGTGGTGCATAGCTGCGAGAAGCTGATCGGGGCTTGTAGAATGCTACGAGTTTCAAAAACTGGTGAACAGCGGCAAGAAGTGGCTTCTCGCTGAGCGTTTGGCTTTTTTTTTTGCGCCAAAAAAAATGGCGAATCTTGAATTTTACACCAACTTCTTGGAGCTTACAGAATCGCAGTAGGCACTTTTGTCGAGATATTGTCGAGAACCTGTCGAGAACGGACTTATCGGAGATCTCTGCATAGGCCCCTCAGTGTCACACACACGTAACTTTCTCTGCAGCCGTCGTTATTGGCTGGACCCCCATATTTGATGAAAGTGAGTTATGTTCATCACGGAAGGAATGTCCCTATCATATTAAAAAAATATCACTGTCACAGTGACGAAACGCGTCAGGGAACGGAAGTGCGTCATCACGCATGCGCACGACGGGCCAGCTAATACAGGAGCAACTGTTTGAACTCAAAGACTGCATCTATTTACTGAAAGGAGCCTTCGGACGCCTGCACCAGACACCATCTGCCAGCAGCTTCAAGTGAGAGTTGGACAGCAGGATCTGGATGCCGAGTGACCAGTTTGGCGGTCATTTTATCACAAATTGCTTGTTTTAAATTTACCCTTGTGAGTGAATTTTCATTCCCCCCCCCTCTCCCCTTCCCCTCCTTCCAATAAATGTACTATTTTACGCTATGGGGCGTGCGCTCTCTCTTTTTTTCCCCCCAATATATATATATATATATAAAATGCTATTTTGACATAACTTTTCAAAATTTGCCCGCAAACTGCTAATCTCAGCATCTCCATGGCTGGTTCAACATCTCTTCATATACAATGAGTTTTAATTAGCCTAAACCTAAAAAAAAATTATACATTTTTAACTGATTCATAGCTTGTTCATGCTCACCGAGGCCCCTTGATCACTAAAATAATGTTTATGGTTTAAATACAGGGAGAAACATTAAAGTGTTATCCAAGTAATATTTCACATCTAGCATTCAATCACTTTTTACTGCATCTCTGTGTTTACTGTGATACATAATTATCATCCAAAACACTTTATATATACAAGTGAGCGCGGGATTATCAATGATATTCATTGCGAATCACAGTTACTTGTAAAATCAATGTTTTTATCCCAGGGGAGGCCAACGCCAGCCTTCAAGAGCCACCAAAAGGTCAGGTATTCAGGATATCCCTGCTTCAGCACAAGTGGCTCAATAAGTTGCTGCTTCAGCACAGGTGACTCAATCAGTTGCTGCTTCAGCACAGGTGGCTCAATCTGTCCCTGCTTCAGCACAGGTGGCTCAATCAGTTGCTGCTTCAGCACAGGTGGCTCAATCTGTCCCTGCTTCAGCACTGGTGGCTCAATCAGTTCCTGATTCAGCACAGGGGGCTCAATCAGTCCCTGCTTCAGCACAGGTGGCTCAATCAGTCCCTGCTTCAGCACATATGGCTCAATCAGTGGCTCAGTCTTTGATTGAGCCCCTGTACTGAAGCAGGAATACCCTGAAAACCTGACCTGTTGGTAGCTCTTGAGGACTGGAGTTGGCCAGCCCTCGTCTATCCCTTCCACAGGTAGCACTTCACATGCAACACAATATATTTCCAATGTGTGGGGGAATGTGTAGTGTAAATGTTTAGAACGTTGGTTTGGTGCCAAAGCGAGGTATCGTAAACACGAGTTCTGATAAAAAAAAGGCAGGAACCATCAGAGCCAAAATATGGAGGTTACACAGTCCGATCGGCTGCCTTTGCTTGATATTTTCTACTCTAATCTCTAAACTGTTGCAGTGTGTGCCAAGTAAAAGCAGCGACTCATATTTCTGGTTTATAGATAAGAAGACGGAACAGTAAATGATGTTGTGAACTTGAGAATGTATGTATGTGTATGTATATGTATGTATGTATATTTGAAACATATGCTGAAACATTTCTGTGATATTTCTGCAGCCAGACTAATGGCCCATCAGATTAACACAGCGGGGGACCCTGCTATTTGAATGGGACTGCAGGGACCCCCGCTATGTTAATCCGATGGGCCATTAGTCTGGCTGCAGAAATATCACAGAAATGTTTCAGCGTTTCTGTGAGATAGCCACAGATTTTCCTTAGGCAAGTGGTCGAATACAGGAGGACACATCTGTATGTATGTATGTTTTTCTGAAGCCTGGGTCACGTGTGATGTGTGAATGACTCCCGATAGCATTAACTCAGCTCCCTTTTAGTCACTCCAAGTCCTATAATATTTCCTCCACTTTATTGGAAAAAGCAGCAGAATACAGATACTTGTGGATGGTATGTAGTGGTGATTTATAGTTGGAAACAGGTCAAAAGAGATGGCCTCACCATGGGAGATTAACAGAGAAGGGTGCTGTACTCACTGTCTCCAGGGTGGAAAAGGAAGTGAGGGGCAGTGTGGGTAAAGGGAATAGTCTTGGGACAGACTATCTTTGAACAAACAGGAGGGGGGGCAGACTAGCCCATTCTGGTGAGGATCTCAGAGGCTGCAGTAGCAGCTCACTGATTTCATGCCCAGAGGCAAGAAATGCAACATTGTTACATGTCACACAGGCACAGTGTGTGTATGCAAACTCCATGCAGCTGAAATAAGAACTGACAGGCAGAAGCTGCAAGGGAAAGAGGGAGGTGAACCAAAATGTAGTTCTTGTTCCATGACATATGTCTTTATTTATATTGCACCATTAATGTACATAGCGCTTCACAGCAGTAATACACGTGACAATCATATAAATAACAAATAATATAAATAACAGGTCATGGGAATAAGTGCCCAGACATAAAAGATTTAGGAAAAGGAGTCCCTGCTCCGAAGAGCTTACAATCTAATTGGTAAGTAGGAAGAATGTACAGAGACAGTAGGAGAACATTCTGGTAAGTGCGTCTGCAGGGGGCCAAGCTTTATGTATCAGGTGTATAGTATAAGCCGCGGTGCTATTCATATGCTTCATTAAGCAGGTGTGTTTTAAGGTGGGTCTTAAAGGTGGATAGAGAGGGTGCTAGTCAGGTACTGAGGGGAAGGGTATTCCAGAGGTGCGGAGCAGAAAGTGAGAAAGATTTAAGGTGGGAGAGGGCTTTAGATACAAAAGAGGCAGAGAGAAGACATCCATGAGCAGAACGCAAGAGTCAGGATGGTGCATAGTGAGAAATTAGGGCTGAGATGTAAGGAGGGGCAGAAGAGTGTAAAGCTTTAAAAGTGAGGAGAAGAATGGAGTGTGAGATTGTGACGCTGCGCTCACCACAAACAGGACGGAAGACCGCGGGGCTGAGGTGGGGATAGACAGACACCGACCCACAACCACGCAGTCCTGTCCGGAATGCGTAGTCCAAGTCGTACCGCGTCGTAGGGTTGGAGAGGTCAGGGTAGTCAGGGTACTTGCCGTATTCCAGGGTTGGAGAGTCCGGGTTGGTAGAGTTCCGTAGCCAAGGTCCAGGGTAATAGAAGGTAGAATAGTCGAGGAACGAAGCCGGGGTTAAAGCGCTGGAGAGTGTAGAAATCCAAGGAACAGACAGGGTCAAGACAGGACAGGCAAAGTTCAAGACAAGCTAAACAGCAGCGGTGAGCACAATGCATAAACAGGAGTTTATGCTCAGCAAGGAATGACAGACAGGAGCAGGTATATATGTGTGAAGGATCCAATTACCTAGCAGGGGTGTGCTCTGGTCCTCCAATGGTGTCAGTGAGACACTAATCCGAAACAGCCTGTAAGTCAGGTTTTCCTAATGATTGGCCTGGTTGCCGAGCAACCCGCGCGCGTGCGCGATGCGCGTCGCGGCGTGATGACGTCACGCGGCCGTGTGTCTAAGTCTCCGCCTGTGGGAGGCACCAGCAGCTACTTCAGGCTTTCCTGTTGCCTGGTTGCCGCGCAACCCGCGCGCATGCGCGATGTGCGTCGCAGAGCGTCGACGTCACGCAGCCGTGCATGCACTGCCCTGGCAGTGCGTGGCCGCATGGCTCTGCCCCGTGATGCGTCCTCGGATCGGTCTCTGCGCGGAGTAGCGGTAGGTGTGACAGTATCCCCCCCTTGAGGGGAGACCTCCGGGCGACCCAGAGATGGTTTCTCAGGGTGCCTACGGTGGAAGGCATAGATGAGACGGTTGGCATGTACCTGACGATGAGGGATCCACTCTCTCTCCTCTGGGCCATAGCCTCTCCAGTGTACAAGATATTGCAATCCTCCTCTGGACATTCTAGAGTTGAGGATGGTCTGAACCTCGTATTCTTGTTGGCCATCTACCAGTATGGTTTGCGGAGGTTTAGGTTGTCCTTTGGAGGATGAGTCTTGTAGACAAAGTTTGAGAAGGGATGAGTGAAAGATGGAAGGAATCCTCATATTGCTAGGCAGTTCAAGCCGGTAGGCTACTGGGTTGATCCTTTTGGTGATGCGGAAAGGGCCGATAAAACGTGGTGCAAGTTTGGGTGAGGCTACCTTTAACCGAATGTTTTTGGTAGATAACCAAACCCTTTGTCCTACAGAGTACCCTGGGACCTCTCTTCGGTGACGATCCGCTTGTCTCTTGTGTAATATACCAGCGTGCTGTAGGTTCCGATGGATCTTCTGCCATAGGTCTTGTAAGTGACGAATCCTGTCCTCTGCGGCCGGGACTCCAGACTTAGAGATGAGAGAAGGAAGTGCCGACGGATGGAAGCCATAGTTGACCATAAATGGTGACTGTTGGGATGATTCGTTCCGAAGATTGTTATGGGAGAATTCTGCCCACGGGAGCAGTTCCGCCCAGTCGTCTTGAGTGTCAGCAACAAAGCACCTCAAAAATTGTTCCAGAGACTGATTGGTGCGTTCCGTCTGTCCATTGGTCTGGGGGTGATAGCCTGACGAAAAGTGTAGTGTGACGTCCAGACTCTTACAAAACGCCCTCCAGAACCGGGAGATGAACTGGGATCCTCTGTCAGACACTATGACCCGAGGGGTCCCATGTAACCTGAAGATCTCCCTGATGAAAACTTCAGACAACATCGGTGCGGTGGGAAGACCCTTCATAGGGATGAAGTGTGCCTGTTTCGAAAACCTGTCCACCACCACAAGTATGGTGTCCATGCCTCTAGATTTGGGCAACTCAACGATAAAGTCCATAGATATGTGTGTCCATGGACGTTCTGGGATGGGTAATGGTTGAAGGAGACCCGCAGGTCTGTTGTGTGGCGTCTTGTTCCGAGCACAAGTAGAGCATGTAGCTTCAAAAGCTTGTATGTCTCTCCGCATTTTGGGCCACCAGAAAGTGCGTTCGATGAACTCAGTAGTTCTTTCGGTACCAGGATTGCCTGCAGTCTTGGATGAATGTCCCCACTCCATGACTCTCCTCTGGAAAATACGGGGGGTGAACAACCGATCCTCCGGAACGTTGAGTCCTGCCGGGATGTTGTTCTGAGCCTTGGTAATCTCCGTCAAGGCACTAAAAGTATTGGCTGCCAAAATGCAAGTGGAAGGGAGAATGGTCTCCTGTTGTTCCACCTTGTTATCCTCTACCAGGAACTGTCGCGACAAGGCGTCGGCTTTAAGGTTCTTAGACCCAGGGATGTAAGAAATTAGGAAGTTGAAGCGAGTAAAGAATAAGGACCATCTTGCCTGGCGAGATCCTAGTCGCCGTGCTCCCACAATGTACAGTAGATTTTTATGGTCAGTTAGTATCGTAACTGGCGTCTCCGTGCCTTCCAGTAAGTGCCTCCACTCCTCTAAGGCCAGTTTGATAGCAAGGAGCTCCCGGTTACCTACGTCGTAATTCCTTTGGGCGGAGGAATTTTTTTTAGAAAAATACGCACAAGGATGAAGTGGGGCTTGAGGATTCTTTCTCTGGGAAAGTATAGCACCTGCTCCTACATCGGAGGCGTCGACCTCCAAAAAAAAAGGTAACGAAGGATCTGGATGGGTTAAGATGGGTGCTGAGGCGAATGCCGTCTTTATCCTCTCGAAAGCCTGAAGAGCTTTCTCCGACCACTTCGTAGGATCAGCTCCCTTCTGAGTGAGCGCCGTGATGGGTGCTACTACCGATGAGAATCCTTGAATGAACCTCCGGTAATAGTTGGCGAAGCCGAGGAACCTTTGGATGGCCTTGAGGGAGAGGGGACAGGGCCATTCGAGTACAGCCTTGACCTTGGTAGGGTCCATAGCAAGGCCGGTGTCCGATATGATGTAGCCGAGAAAGGAGGTAGATCTTTGATGGAAATGGCATTTCTCGAGCTTAGCATACAAGTGGTTCTCTATTAAGCGCTGCAAGACTTGTTTGACATGAGTAGTATGTTCAGGCATGGATCTGGAAAATATTAGTATATCGTCCAGGTATACTATTACATGATGGTCCAGAAGGTCTCTGAAAATGTCGTTGACAAAGTCTTGGAAACAGCAGGAGCGTTACACAATCCAAATGGCATGACCAGGTACTCGTAATGCCCGTCGCGAGTATTGAATGCTGTCTTCCATTCGTCTCCTTGTCTGATTCTAACCAGATTATAGGCGCCTCTGAGATCCAGCTTGGTGAAGATCCTGGCTCCTTGGAGTTTGTCGAATAATTCAGCTATCAACGGAAGGGGGTAGCAGTTCTTTATGGTAAGTTTGTTGAGACCGCGATAGTCAATGCAGGGTCTGAGGGTTCCGTCCTTTTTTTTGACGAAAAAAAATCCTGCCCCAGCAGGTGATGAAGATTTTTGAATGAACCCCCTCTGGAGATTCTCCTGAATATATGTTCTCATAGCCTGCGTCTCAGGAATAGATAGTGGGTATGACCCTCCTCTAGGGGGAATGGCACCGGGTAGGAGATCGATAGGGCAATCGTACGTCCGATGTGGCGGAAGTAGTTCTGCTTGGCGTTTGTCAAAGACATCGCGAAAATCTTCATATATTCCTGGCAGCTGTATCCTGTCAGGATCCGTGACCTCCAGACCTGCCACTGCCTTAGGAGCAGACATGCAATGTTCCAAGCAAAAAGAACTCCAACGTAGTGGCGTGGCCTCTGTCCAGTCAATGACTGGATTGTGGATCCGGAACCACGGAAGTCCCAGAATGATGTCCGTGGAGGGGGTGTGAATAACATCCAATGTTATGGTCTCGGAGTGCAAGTCGCTGGTCGAGATCTTAAGAGGCGCAGTTTGCAAGGAAATGATCGCGGGCTGCAAGGGTCATCCGTCAATGGCTTCAAGGGCTACCGGTCGATCTTTGGGTACCAACGGTATTTTATTCTTGATAGCGAACTCTTGGTCCACGAAGTTTCCCCCTGACCCTGAATCCAGAAAGGCCCGTGTCTGTACTGTGAAGGTCTCACCGAATATGGAGATGGGTAGATAAATCCTAGTAGAGGGTTGAGGAGGGGGAAAAGTTGCAGTGCCCAGCGTGATCCTCCTTATACTCACTGGGCTTTGGCGTTTCCCGGTTTCAGCGGACAGTTGAATACCAGGTGGCCGTCATTGCCACAGTAGAGGCACAGTCCTGCTCGTCTTCTCCGTTGCCTCTCGATAGGCGAAAGACTAGTCCCTCCCAGCTGCATGGGTTCATCTAGGATGGGAGTTGTAGAGAGTAGAGGGCCTATGGAGGGAAAGGAAGACGATTGTATACCTCGAGGGTGTTTGTTTTTCTCCATCCTTCTCTCTTGGAGGCGCTGATCCATCCGGATGCACAGGTCTATCAGGTCCTCAAGCCCAGCGGGGCGATCCAGAGCTGCCAGTTCGTCCTTCAGCCGTTCGGACAGACCCTGCCAGAAGACTGCAGATAGAGCCACATCGTTCCAGCCGGTCTCCGAAGCCACCGTCCGAAAGTCCAGGGCATAGCGAGCCACAGTACGGTCTCCCTGAGAAATATTAAGCAGAGTAGATGCGGCCGTAACCTTACGCCCTGGAGTGTCAAACACCCTTCTGAATTCGGTGATGAAGAGAGCGAGGTCAGAGATCAAATCAGGGCGTTGCTCCCAGATAGGAGATGCCCATGCCAGGGCGGCGTCAGTCAGCAAGGAGATTATGTATGCGACCTTTGATCGTGAAGAAGGGAAGTGAGAGGGCAGTAGTTCAAACTGTATGGAGCACTGGTTCAGGAACCCCCGACAACCGTTGGGATCCCCTGCATACCGGTTGGGTGCAGGTAGTCGTGGCTCAGGGGTAGGTGTGGTGGGAGCGGGAGTGGCTGCGAGTGAGGCGGTGTTGGTGGTAGATACTGTTAGACGTCTAACTTGTTCAGTAAGGGTATCAACGTCTTGTTTAAGTCGGGAGACTAGTTGTTCCTTCAGTGTGAATGATCCGGTAAGTTGCCGGAAGCATTCCTCATGGGTGTCTAGGCGTCGGGCCACCTCAGCGGCGTCCATTTTGTTGGGCTGAGCATATTGTCACGCTGTGCTCACCACAAACAGGACGGAAGACCGCGGGGCTGAGGTGGGGATAGACAGACACCGACCCACAACCACGCAGTCCTGTCCGGAATGCGTAGTCCAAGTCATACCGCGTCGTAGGGTTGGAGAGGTCAGGGTAGTCAGGGTACTTGCCGTATTCCAGGGTTGGAGAGTCCGGGTTGGTAGAGTTCCGTAGCCAAGGTCCAGGGTAATAGAAGGTAGAATAGTCGAGGAACGAAGCCGGGGTCAAAGCGCTGGAGAGTGTAGAAATCCAAGGAACAGACAGGGTCAAGACAGGACAGGCAAAGTTCAAGACAAGCTAAACAGCAGCGGTGAGCACAATGCATAAACAGGAGTTTATGCTCAGCAAGGAATGACAGACAGGAGCAGGTATATATGTGTGAAGGATCCAATTACCTAGCAGGGGTGTGCTCTGGTCCTCCAATGGTGTCAGTGAGACACTAATCCGAAACAGCCTGTAAACTGGTTTTCCTAATGATTGGCCTGGTTGCCGAGCAACCCGCGCGCGTGCGCGATGCGCGTCGCGGCGTGATGACGTCACGCGGCCGTGTGTCTAAGTCTCCGCCTGTGGGAGGCACCAGCAGCTCCTTCAGGCTTTCCTGTTGCCTGGTTGCCGCGCAACCCACGCGCATGCGCAATGTGCGTCGCAGAGCGTCGACGTCACGCAGCCGTGCATGAACTGCCCTGGCAGTGCGTGGCCGCTTGGCTCTGCCCTGTGATGCATCCTCGGATCGGTCTCTGCGCGGAGTAGCGGTAGGTGTGACAGAGATATGGGATTTGATAGGAAGCCAGGAGAGGGATTTCAGGAGGGGAGACGCGGAGACAGATTTAGGAAAGAGCAGAGTGATTCTGGCAGCAGCATTTAGGATAGATTGTAGGGGAGACAGGTGAGAGGCAGGAAGGCCGGACAGCAGGAGGTTACAGTAATCCAGACGGGAGAGAATGAGGGTCCATATCAGAGTTTTATTTATTTATTTATTTATTTATAAAATATTTTACCAGGAAGTAATACATTGAGAGTTACCTCTCGTTTTCTGGGTCCTGGGCACAGAGTTAAGACAAATAATACATGGTTACAAATACAGTTACATAAATGAACAGGGTATATATTATATACAGGCATACCCCGGTTTAAGGACACTCACTTTAAGTACACTCATGAGTAAGGACATAATCGCCCAATAGGCAAACGGCAGTTCGCGCATACGCCTGTCAGCACGTCCTGAACAGCAATACCGGCTCCCTACCCGTACCGAAGCTGTGCGCAAGCGGGGAGACTATGAGCCTGTTACAAATGCGTTATTTACATCAGTTATGCACGTATATGACGATTGCAGTAAGGTACATGCATCAATAAGTGGAGAAAAGGGGAGTGCTTCACTTTAAGTACATTTTCGCTTTACATACATGCTCCGGTCCCATTGCGTACGTTAATGCGGGGTATGCCTGTACAAGACATTGCGTGCACAGTTAAAGAAAATATATATTATGGGCGAATGAAACAGTTACAGACCAGATTCAAATGTGAGACAGCCTTAGATTTGAAAGAACTTAAACTGGTGGTGGATGTGAGAGTCTCTGGTAGGTTGTTCCAGTTTTGGGGTGCACGGTAAGAGGAGGAGCGGCCGGATACTTTGTTGAGCCTTGGGACCATGAACAGTCTTTTGGAGTCAGATCTCAGATGATAGGTGCTGCATGTGGTAGGGGTGAGGAGCTTGTTCAGATAGCTGGGTAGCTTGCCCATAAAGGATTTAAAGGCAAGACAGGAAAGGTGAACTTTGCGCCTAGACTCTAGTGTTGACCAATCTAGTTCTTTGAGCATTTCGCAGTGATGTGTGTTGTAGTTGCATTGGAGAACAAAACGACAAATTGAATTGTAGAGGTTGTCAAGTTTGCTAAGGTGGGTTTGAGGTGCCGAGCCATATACTCTGTCTCCATAGTCAATAATTGGCATTAGCATCTGCTGTGCGATACGCTTTCTGAGGCTTAGGGAGACTTAGGGAGGATTTGTTCCTGTAAAGTACCCCTAGTTTGGCGTAGGTCTTGGTTGTCAGGGTATCAATGTGCATCCCGAATGTTAACATTTTAGCAGTCGAGCAACAGAGGGAAGGGCGTATCTTAGTGATATTGCAGTTGGAGGAAGCATGTAATGTACTAGATGTCTTTAACCAAAATTTAGTTTTTCCCTTTAATTGTGAAGATTGTTTCCTCATTCAAATGAATGGAACTAACATTTTCCAGAGCAAAGGTTACGCAGCTGATAGCATATTTAAGCAGCAATACTACATTCCCCACCTTTTTTTCTTCTTCTTATTTGTATATGTAAAGCATGTGGCAATGCATAATTTTATTTTCTTACCTTAGCTGCAAATCATTTGGTGCTCCTATTATAAATGTGTAAAAATCATGATTGTGTGCCCAACATAATGGCTGCTTCAGTCAGTGTAACTCAGCAGCTACAATGTATCCTTATATTATTAAGGTAAATATTATCTATTGTTACAGTTTTCAGCTCAAACGGCTGGAAATATTGGCAACAAATTATCACAAACAGGAAAGTGTTGCAAAGATCTTGCACTGCTGGAGAGGTGGCTAAAAATCTGCTCTGGAAATCAAAGAATGCTTTAAAACTCATTAAAATGTCATAAACAATTGAATTATATATATATATAAGCACACAGGCAACTCTCTGATTCAAAGTATTACACCCAACTGCAGGAGGATCCAACTAAAAAATACATGCGAGAACTCAACAGGATCATTAAAACACTCCCGATCCGCACAAGAGAACACATTCTGGACCTGATACCAGCTAACCCAAAACCTGGCACATTCTACATGCTCCCTAAAATTCACAAAGAGGGCAACCCTGGGCGCCCGATTATCTCTGGATCTAGCACACTTACAGAGAATATTTCTGGCTGGGTGGAGGGCATTCTAAAACCACTTGTCAGGAACACACCCAGCTATATCCAGGATACCACCGACCTGCTAAACAAACTGAATGCCATTGGCCCCCTCCCAACAGGAACACTACTAGCAACCATGGATGTAGAGTCACTTTATACCAACATCCCCCACGAGGATGGGATTTCAACCTGCAGATACTTTCTGGGACCGCAGGAGCCACTCACAGAGACAGTGACTAAATGCATCGAATTTATTCTGACCCATAACTACTTCACATTTGGAAATGACACATACCTTCAGACAACCGGGACCGCTATGGGTACTCGGATGGCGCCACAGTATGCCAATCTGTTCTGCGCAAAACTGGAAAGTGACTTTCTGTCCACCTGTCACTTGAAACCCCTTACATACCTTCGCTACATCGATGACATCCTCCTGATTTGGACCTCTGGCGAACAGGACCTCCTACAGTTCTATGACAACTTCAATACTTTCCACCCGACCATCAACCTCAAACTCACCCATTCCCCGGATGAAGCACATTTCCTAGACACCACCATTACTATAAAGAACAACCAACTACAGACTTCTGTATACCGCAAACCTACAGACAGAGCCAGCTATTTGAGGGACAACAGCTTCCACCCGACACACACCAAACATGCAACCATCTACAGTCAAGCCATACGATACAGCCGGATATGCTCCGACACAGCAGACAGAGACCAGCGGATTAAAGCCTTGAGATCAGACTTTATAAACCGTGGATATAACCACAGAATTGTAGACCAGCAAATTCACAAAGCCACCAGAATACCAAGAAGTGATCTCCTTGAATACAAACAGAAGGAGACAAGTGACAGGGTACCTTTGGTGGTCACATATAACCCACACCTAGGAGCCCTACGCAAGATCGCCAGGAAACTACAACCCATCCTCCAGGAAGATACAAGACTGCAACAGGTCTTCCCTGAAACACCCTTATTATCATACAGATAACCCCATAATCTCAAGAATATTATGGTGAGGAGTAAAGTATTCAGCAGTACAACTGAATGCGGGACAAAACCATGCCAGGACCCAAGATGCAAAACCTGCACAATGCTCTACACAGCGGACACAATACAAATACCACACAGGAATCGGGAATACAAAATCAGAGGAAGGTTCACCTGTTCTTCCAGCAATGTCGTGTACCTCATCATGTGCATGAAATGCCCAGGGGGCTGCTACTACATAGGTGAGACAGGGCAGGGGCTAAACAAGAGAATGAACCTGCATCGCCACAGCATCACACGCGGTACAAGAGACAGTCCTGTTGGCGAACATTTCTCTGACTCTGGCCATAAGATGGACGATCTGAGGGTTGCCATACTCAAAGGTAATCTTAAAACCCCGAAAGAGAGACGGTTGCATGAATACAAATTTATGCAACTGTTCGGGACACTTAGCAGTGGCCTAAACAGAGATCGAAATTTTATGAGTCATTACTAACACTAGTGAACTCTCGTCCCATGAGCGCTAAAGGCCATGTCTGTACATACTGTGCTATATGTATGCACACACAGCTGTCTCTCACACATACTAATACTCCTTGTTTTTCCATCCCTATACACCAATAGGGACCACTTAGTATCCACACACACTTTTAGTTGTGCTACAAACTCTCACATTTCCACACCCACCCACACCATTTATATCCACTCCCACTCCACACACACCTTGTGTAAAGCACTGTATATACTGTGGGCTCTCCATTCATTTTTATTCACACTGATACACATAGACACTCTTTCTTCACTTGCTTTCAGGAACCTTTTGACACCTCTAGCCATAAAACACATCCACACCGGGGGAAGGAACAGCACAGATAACATTCCAAGAGACACTGTTTTTAAGTATACCTTTTGCTTCATTCATTGTAACATCGCCGGAAGAAGAGATCAGTGTATCTCGAAAGCTCGCACAAATAAAAGCATTTCGTTAGCCACAGAACGGTATCATCTATTTATTTTTTGATTATATATATATATATATATATAATATATATATATATATATATTAAATACAGTAAGTATTATCTAATACTACAGAACTGAGTTATTTAATAAATTAAAAAACAAAACCTAAGATTGTACATGCTTTGCTGCTTTTAATAGGGGCCTTAGGTGTTTAGAGCAGGTGTGTCAAACTCAATTCTCAAGTGCCCCCAACAGGCCAGATTTTATGGATGTCCCTGCTTCAGCATAGCTGGCTCAATCAGTGGCATTTTGGTAGCCCTTGAGGACTGAGTTTGACACCCTGGTTTCTTTTGTTAGAGAAAGCAGCACTTGGTATAGGTTTGCTCCCAGGCATGTGCTGGGGTACAATGTCTGAGAGGCAGGGGCTGGGAGACAGGACATGCCCAAGGTTAAAGTTGTCAGACAGTAGGATTCAGTCCAAGTTTCAATGTGTCAAAAACAGTCATGTTACCAATAGACAATTCCTTTTCCAAATAATATTTATTATTATAAAATAACTGCACAACCCCAAACATATATAGGTTCACATCTACTAAGGGGTGCTATTCAACAATTTATGACACATTCACTTGAAGTATAAGCTGTTTTCCTTTGGAATGGCAGCATTTAGTCAACATGGGCCATCGTCTCTTAAATGTACACCCCCTAAAACAGAGGTTCCCTACTCAAGCCCCCAACTCCAGTCCTCAAGACCCATTCCCCCCCCCCCCCAACTGTTCAGGTTTTCAGGATATCCCTGCTTCAGCACAGGTGGCTCAATCAGTCCCTGTTTAAGCACAGGTGGCTCAATCAGTCAATTGAGCCACCTGTGCTGAAGCTGGGATATCCTGAAAACCTTACCTGTTGGGGTGGGGGGTCTTGAGTACTGGAGTTGAGCACGCCTGGCTTTCGGAACACATCTGCATCATAATCTGTGTACCAGACGGTGAAGGGGATACTGACTGATTATTACATTGTTGTGCAGACTGAGAACTTTTGCCTAATAAGAAAAGAATATATATGAAAGTATGTCAAATATAAACTATGCAATAAGCATACACTTATTTATGTTTCAGTGTAAATCCAATCAGTTACTGAGCTATGCACGGAAACTGCGCAATAAGCAATAAATTATGGAAAACATATGTTTAAATGGGTGGAATTTATTGATAAAGACAGGCAAATAAGAATGTGTGTAAGGGTGTTCTCACTTAATATGGGACTGTGAATCACTGCCTTAAAAGAATGTAATGTTTGGTTATCACCAAGGAGACGATCTAGAACCAGGAACAGAACCAGGGCTGACATGCTTATCTGAGCTGGTGTCCAGTTCAAAGCCGACTGTAATATCCAAAACAGTGGCCCATCCTGCGGTCAGCATCTGAATCTAATAATAAATAATAAACCTCCAATAATGTTTGGACGTTTCATTGTCTGGAGATGCATTTACAGAATAAGCACACGCGTGGATTTCTGCGTGTTCGTTTGAAGTAGTGCTAGAAAGTATCATGCTCAGTGTTTGCATTACTTAGTGACCACGTTTATTTTCCTGTGTGAATCCAATCAGTTAAAATATATCACTGAGCTATTCTTGTCCAACCGGTTATTTGGTTACTGTTTGGTACATTGGGTAACTGGTGCAGGAAGAGAAGAACTGACAACATCAAGTCAGGTCCATCCAGTCTCCTGATGTCAACAAGCTATGGGAAGCAGAACAGGACATTTAAAGAGTGAGAGTCCCCTGTCCGTTATTCTCTCTTAGCAACATTAAGGGGTGTATGGAGACTCCAAGGGCAGAGGCTGCATTTTTGTCCATTTTTGTAGACTTGTAAATGGTGATAGTGTAGTGTACAGAGCTTTCGCAACGTTACAAGTCTCCACTTTCTGCAGACTGTAGGCCCTAGTCAGTGTGATTTTCCAAACTCTACTTTAGAACTCATTCCTGATCACTGCAACATTGGAATTGCTGGTGCCCCGGTTAGATGCGACAAGACATGAGCCCTTGAAAGAACCACCCTACCCTGGCACCCTCTTTTTCATATATAAATGGGAAGGAGGGAGTCCCTGGAGGAGAACTGCTTTAATTTCAACCCCCGGAGACCCCTGGTTTCCAAGCTATGTACCTGGGAAGGGTTAGGTCCAGTAACATCCATGTATTTAAATCCCTGCATCCCGCAGGAAGCTACGGGTGATGATCCAGTAATGCATTAGCCTCTGCTCCCATGTTGTGCAAAGAATGGGACAAGGAAATAACCTATAAGACCAAGGTGATTGGCAGAAGACACTGTATTATATCACGAGAACATAACCCATCACTGTGTAGGAGTCTTTTTTTTATAAGCAGGAAAAAACCCACCTGAGCAGAGCTAATAATTTCCTTAATACCAGTTCTAGTTAATAACGACACACCTATACACTAATGCACGCCTGTAATGGGGCAGCCCTCCTGCGTGTTATTATAATACCCCGATGTGTGTGCAAGATAAGGCAGTTTTGCTCCCTGAAACAGCCCAGTCATTTTCTCTGGCGTCAATTTGTTTCGATGTCAAAAGTATAAAACGTGTTATTTGCGTTATTTTTCCACCTGACGCTGAGTTTTTACGCATAAAAAGTTAGAGTCACTTGAGATCTGATGGGTTTCATTGATGCAAAGAGAAATGGAAACTGTAGCCCAGATGTGGCCAACTCCAGTCCTCAGGGGCCACCAACAGGACAGGTATTAGGGATATCCCAGCTTCAGCACAGTTAGCTTAATCAATGGCTTAATCATTCAAGGGGTGGCCCTTGAGGACTGGAGTTGGCCACATCTGCTCTAAAGGATATTCATTCAAACGTTTAAAAATATTTGAAAATAATTATTCTTGGCAGATTTTTTAAGGGCACCAATAACATGAATTTCACGTATTAACATGTCGCTGCTATCCGGCTCCTCGGGCCGCAGACGGATACATTACAATCAAACAATAGTAAGTGCCATCGTGGCATTCGGATACTGAGATCATACGGACGATCCAATGTTCTCTGTTAAAGTTGTTCTGAACAGAGAATACTTTTGGGAGATCACTATGTTTGTGTAAAATGTCCGGTGTGACCTTGGGTCATACATACTGCGCTGGGTCATACATTCTGCGCTGGGTCATACATACTGCGCTGGGTCATACATACTGCGCTGGGTCATACATACTGCGCTATGTTAAGTATCGCTGGTTCCCATAACTCAGCCCTATAACTCACTCCACTGAAAATTACAGAAACATTACACACTATAAACTTATTTAGGACACACCTTTACTGACACAGCCATAGTGCCTGAGGGTTTCCATTCACTGTAAGCCAAAGCAGTGCCCAGTCTTGGAGGCAAATAGAAAGCATGACACATTCATAGTTAAAACTCCCTCACCCTTCTCCCTCCCTCACCCTTCTCCCTCCCTCACCCTTCTCCCTCCCTCACCCTTCTCCCTCCCTCACCCGTCTCCCTCCCTCACCCTTCTCCCTCCCTCACCCTTCTCCCTCCCTCACCCTTTTCCCTCCCTCACCCCTTTCCCTCCCTCACCCTTTTCCCTCCCTCACCCTTTTCCCTCCCTCACCCTTCTCCCTCCCTCACCCTTCTCCCTCCCTCACCCTTCTCCCTCCCTCACCCTTCTCCCTCCCTCTCTCCGTTCCTTCCATTCCTAATGCTTTCCCTGGCAGAGCCCAGATGCTGTACACTGCAGACCAAGGCTGGTTAACTCCAGTCCGCAAGGGCCACTAAAAGGTCAGGTTTTCAGGATATCCCTGCTTCAGCACAGGTGGCTCAATCAGTTGGGCCACCTGTGCTGAAGCAGGCTTTTCAACGGAGCCACTGATTGAGCCACCTGCGCTGACACAGGGATATCCTTAAAACCTGACCTGTTTGGGGGGTCTTGAGGGGTCTTGAAGACTTGAGTGTAGAACCCCTACCTTAAGACATTCAGAAGGTATGCATTCATTTGCAGGAAAAGCACCGCGTTTCAGGGGAACGTTCCCCTTCATCAGGTTCGGAAGTCTTAAGGACTTGGTGACATTTTGCTCCTGGTGCTGAGGGATTTTTGTTAGAACTTTTGCAGGAATTTGCAAACCAAGAAGAATTTTGCCAATTTTTACCGGTGAAACATTTTACAGTCTGTTCAGAGTTTGCAAGAGATACACGGGCACGAAGTCTACGTGCATGGCAACTTCCTTAAATCAGCAGTACAGCCTCCCCCCCCCCCTTTTTTTTTAATTATTATATTTTATGTAAAGCGTGTGACAATGTGTAATTTTACATTCTTACTTAAGCTGGCAAATGTTTGGTGCTCCCGTTTTAAATCTGTAAAAATCCTGAATGTGTGGCTTACATAATGGCTGCCTTTCCATTTCAATCAATCTTTCAGTCAGAACTCAGCAGCTACAATGTATCCTTATATTACTAAGGTAACATTATCTATTGTTACAGATTGCTGCTCAAACTGCTGGGAACATTGGCAACAAATTATCCCAAACAGGAAAGTGTTGCAAACATCTTGCACTGCTGGGGAGGTGGCCAATGCCCGCTATAGAAATCAAAGGATGTTCAGTACATGAAAACTCATTAAAAATGGCATTAAGAGCTGCATTAAAAAATTAAAAAAACATATTTGATTTTCCGTTTTGCTGCTCTAATATGCTAATTTGCTAAATTCTCTAAAATGACAACATTTGCTTAATGCTAACACTATAAATAGGCTCATTATTACACCTCCGGGTCTTGGTGAAACGTTTCGCAAAAACTGCAGCTTCTACATTTTGGATAATTTCGCTCATCTCCTGTAAGTCTGTGGCAGTCTGGGCTGCTAATATCAGAATGGAAAGACAGAGTGTGGGAGAGAGAGAAAGAGAGAAAGAAAGAGAAATGATAAGAGGGGGAGAGAGAGAAACAGAGAGAAAGAGAATGAAAGGGAGAGAGAGGAAGAAAGAGAAACGGAGGAGGAGAGAAAGAAATTGAGAGAAATGGAGAGAGGAAGAAAAAGAGCGTAAGAGAGAGAGAAAGGTTTGCAGACTGCTGGTTTACGTGTTTCTAAGCTCTGAGCTGCTTTAATTAGTCACATAAAAACTTGGCTTTTTATAGTAAAGAGCGCTGAAAGACTAGACTGGTGGTAAGAACAAGGTCTTTGAAGTGGGTGAAACAGTTTGGATCCCACAGTCAGCTCACCTTGTGACCTTAGAGAAGTCATTTTGGGCCACCTGACTAAGTGGTGCTAAGCAGTAAGGCACCTGACCGCCCATTCATTTTCTTGTGTCTTCTGACTTGGCTCCATTTAGCAAACCTGGGCCATTATGTTCCTGTACCTCAGGCACCAAAATAAGATTATAAAATCTTTGGGGCAAAGAATGTTTGTGCCGGGCAAATGATATGTGCTGCGCTGCCAGTGACACCAGTGCCACATAAACACATATATTCTCATATTATTCTTACAGAACCTCCTGAGATGATGCATGTGACGGAAAGGGGCCCAGGTACCAGTATATTAAAGGTAAAACCCAGTCTCTGACCCCATCCTTCCCTGAGGCTCCTCTGGCCACCAGACCCCAGAACTGCTTGGTTTTAATGTACTGAGGAGCCCCTTGTATACCCTGTACTGAGTAGCCCCTTGTATACCCTGTACTGAGTAGCCCCTTGTATACCCTGTACTGAGTAGCCCCTTGTATACCCTGTACTGAGTAGCCCCTTGTATACCCTGTACTGAGTAGCCCCTTGTATACCCTGTACTGAGTAGCCCCTTGTATACCCTGTACTGTGACTCTTTCATTCCTGTTGTGTTAAGGTAATAAAGTGTAAAAATGTGTCCAGAAAAAATGGCTGCTGGGACTGGAGGGGGAGGAGATGTGCCACGGAAAAGGCGATGGTGTCATGGGGCGGAGACCAGCCAGGGGACATCCACCTCTAAAAGCGGAGCAGTTAGCTGCCTCTTGAGCCAGAGCGGCACCCGCCCAGCGGGGTATATCCTGCCTGCCGGGGAAAGCCGTTCCCGAGTCCCCCGCGGGATATATCCTGCCGGCCGGGGGAAGCCGTTCCCGAGTCCCCAGCGGGATATATCCTGCCGGCCGGGGGAAGCCGTTCCCGAGTCCCCAGCGGGATATATCCTGCCGGCCGGGGGAAGCCGTTCCCGAGTCCCCAGCGGGCTATATCCTGCCGGCCGGGGGAAGCCGTTCCCGAGTCCCCAGCGGGAGATATCCTGCCGGGGGGGGGGGGGGGGAGACGTTCCCGAGTCCCCAGCGGGAGATATCCTGCCGGCCGGGGGAAACCGTTCCCGAGTCCCCAGCGGGATATATCCTGCCGGCCGGGGGAAGCCGTTCCCGAGTCCCCAGCGGGAAATATCTTGCCGGCTGGGGGAAGTCGTTCCCGAGTCCCCAGCGGGATATATCCTGCCGGCCGGGGGAAACCGTTCCCGAGTCCCCAGCGGGATATATCCTGCCGGCCGGGGGAAGCCGTTCCCGAGTCCCCCGCGGGATATATCCTGCCGGCCGGGGGAAGCCGTTCCCGAGTCCCCAGCGGGATATATCCTGCCGGCCGGGGGAAGCCGTTCCCGAGTCCCCAGCGGGATATATCCTGCCGGCCGGGGGAAGCCGTTCCCGAGTCCCCAGCGGGATATATCCTGCCGGCCGGGGGAAGCCGTTCCCGAGTCCCCCGCGGGATATATCCTGCCGGCCGGGGGAAGCCGTTCCCGAGTCCCCAGCGGGATATATCCTGCCGGCCGGGGGAAGCCGTTCCCGAGTCCCCAGCGGGATATATCCTGCCTGCCGGGGGAAGCCGTTCCCGAGTCCCCAGCGGGATATATCCTGCTGGCCGGGGGAAGCCGTTCCCGAGTCCCCAGCGGGATATATCCTGCCGGCCGGGGGAAGCCGTTCCCGAGTCCCCAGCGGGATATATCCTGCCAGCCGGGGGAAGCCGTTCCTGAGTCCCCAGCGGGATATATCCTGCCTGCCGGGGGAAGCCGTTCCCGAGTCCCCAGCGGGATATATCCTGCCGGCCGGGGGAAGCCGTTCCCGAGTCCCCAGCGGGATATATCCTGCCGGCCGGGGGAAGCCGTTCCCGAGTCCCCAGCGGGATATATCCTGCCGGCCGGGGGAAGCCGTTCCCGAGTCCCCAGCGGGATATATCCTGCCGGCCGGGGGAAGCCGTTCCCGAGTCCCCAGCGGGATATATCCTGCCAGCCGGGGGAAGCCGTTCCTGAGTCCCCAGCGGGATATATCCTGCCTGCCGGGGGAAGCCGTTCCCGAGTCCCCAGCGGGATATATCCTGCCGGCCGGGGGAAGCCGTTCCCGAGTCCCCAGCGGGATATATCCTGCCTGCCGGGGGAAGCCGTTCCCGAGTCCCCAGCGGGATATATCCTGCCGGCCGGGGGAAACCGTTCCCGAGTCCCCAGCGGGATATATCCTGCCGGCCGGGGGAAACCGTTCCCGAGTCCCCAGCGGGATATATCCTGCCGGCCGGGGGAAGCCGTTCCCGAGTCCCCCGCGGGATATATCCTGCCTGCCGGGGGAAGCCGTTCCCGAGTCCCCAGCGGGATATATCCTGCCGGCCGGGGGAAGCCGTTCCCGAGTCCCCAGCAGGATATATCCTGCCTGCCGGGGGAAGCCGTTCCCGAGTCCCCAGCGGGATATATCCTGCCGGCCGGGGGAAGCCGTTCCCGAGTCCCCCGCGGGATATATCCTGCCGGCCGGGGGAAGCCGTTCCCGAGTCCCCCGCGGGATATATCCTGCCGGCCGGGGGAAGCCGTTCCCGAGTCCCCAGCGGGGTATATCCTGCCGGCCGGGGGAAGCCGTTCCCGAGTCCCCAGCGGGATATATCCTGCCGGCCGGGGGAAGCCGTTCCCGAGTCCCCCGCGGGATATATCCTGCCGGCCGGGGGAAGCCGTTCCCGAGTCCCCAGCGGGGTATATCCTGCCGGCCGGGGGAAGCCGTTCCCGAGTCCCCAGCGGGATATATCCTGCCGGCCGGGGGAAGCCGTTCCTGAGTCCCCCGCGGGATATATCCTGCCAGCCGGGGGAAGCCGTTCCCGAGTCCCCAGCGGGATATATCCTGCCGGCCGGGGGAAGCCGTTCCTGAGTCCCCCGCGGGATATATCCTGCCGGCTGGGGGAAGCCGTTCCCGAGTCCCCAGCGGGATATATCCTGCCTGCCGGGGGAAGCCGTTCCCGAGTCCCCAGCGGGATATATCCTGCCGGCCGGGGGAAGCCGTTCCCGAGTCCCCAGCGGGATATATCCTGCCGGCCGGGGGAAGCCGTTCCCGAGTCCCCAGTGGGATATATCCTGCCGGCCGGGGGAAGCCGTTCCCGAGTCCCCAGCGGGATATATCCTGCCGGCCGGGGGAAGCCGTTCCCGAGTCCCCAGCGGGGTATATCCTGCCGGCCGGGGGAAGCCGTTCCCGAGTCCCCCGCGGGATATATCCTGCCGGCCGGGGGAAGCCGTTCCCGAGTCCCCCGCGGGATATATCCTGCCGGCCGGGGGAAGCCGTTTCCGAGTCCCCTGCGGGATATATCCTGCCGGCCGGGGGAAGCCGTTCCCGAGTCCCCAGCGGGATATATCCTGCCGGCCGGGGGAAGCCGTTCCCGAGTCCCCAGCGGGATATATCCTGCCGGCCGGGGGAAGCCGTTCCCGAGTCCCCAGCGGGGTATATCCTGCCGGCCGGGGGAAGCCGTTCCCGAGTCCCCAGCGGGATATATCCTGCCGGCCGGGGAAAGCTGTTCCCGAGTCCCCCGCGGGATATATCCTGCCGGCCGGGGGAAGCCGTTCCCGAGTCCCCAGCGGGATATATCCTGCCGGCCGGGGGAAGCCGTTCCCGAGTCCCCAGCGGGATATATCCTGCCGGGGGGGGGGAGACGTTCCCGAGTCCCCAGCGGGATATATCCTGCCGGCTGGGGGAAGCCGTTCCCGAGTCCCCAGCGGGATATATCCTGCCGGCCGGGGGGGAAGCCGTTCCTGAGTCCCCAGCGGGGTATATCCTGCCGGCCGGGGGAAACCGTTCCCGAGTCCCCAGCGGGATATATCCTGCCGGCCGGGGGAAGCCGTTCCCGAGTCCCCAGCGGGATATATCCTGCCGGCCGGGGGAAGCCGTTCCCGAGTCCCCAGCGGGATATATCCTGCCGGCCGGGGGAAGCCGTTCCCGAGTCCCCAGCGGGGTATATCCTGCCGGCCGGGGGAAGCCGTTTCCGAGTCCCCTGCGGGATATATCCTGCCGGCCGGGGGAAGCCGTTCCCGAGTCCCCAGCGGGATATATCCTGCCGGCCGGGGGAAGCCGTTCCCGAGTCCCCAGCGGGATATATCCTGCCTGCCGGGGGAAGCCGTTCCTGAGTCCCCAGCGGGATATATCCTGCCTGCCGGGGGAAGCCGTTCCCGAGTCCCCAGCGGTATATATCCTGCCTGCCGGGGGAAGCCGTTCCCGAGTCCCCCGCGGGATATATCCTGCCTGCCGGGGGAAGCCGTTCCCGAGTCCCCTGCGGGATATATCCTGCCGGCCGGGGGAAGCCGTTCCCGAGTCCCCCGCGGGATATATCCTGCCGGCCGGGGGAAGCCATTCCCGAGTCCCCAGCGGGATATATCCTGCCGGCCGGGGGAAGCCGTTCCCGAGTCCCCCGCGGGATATATCCTGCCGGCCGGGGGAAGCCGTTCCCGAGTCCCCCGCGGGATATATCCTGCCTGCCGGGGGAAGCCGTTCCCGAGTCCCCAGCGGGAGATATCCTGCCGGCCGGGGGAAGCCGTTCCCGAGTCCCCCGCGGGATATATCCTGCCGGCCGGGGGAAGCCGTTCCCGAGTCCCCAGCGGGAGATATCCTGCCGGCCGGGGGAAGCCGTTCCCGAGTCCCCAGCGGGATATATCTTGCCGGCTGGGGGAAGCCGTTCCCGAGTCCCCAGCGGGATATATCCTGCCTGCCGGGGGAAGCCGTTCCCGAGTCCCCAGCGGGATATATCCTGCCTGCCGGGGGAAGCCGTTCCCGAGTCCCCCGCGGGATATATCCTGCCGGCCGGGGGAAGCCGTTCCCGAGTCCCCAGCGGGATATATCCTGCCGGCCGGGGGAAACCGTTCCCGAGTCCCCAGCGGGATATATCCTGCCGGCCGGGGGAAGCCGTTCCCGAGTCCCCCGCGGGATATATCCTGCCGGCCAGGGGAAGCCGTTCCCGAGTCCCCAGCGGGATATATCCTGCCGGCCGGGGGAAGCCGTTCCCGAGTCCCCAGCGGGGTATATCCTGCCGGCCGGGGGAAGCCGTTCCCGAGTCCCCCGCGGGATATATCCTGCCTGCCGGGGGAAGCCGTTCCCGAGTCCCCAGCGGGATATATCCTGCCGGCCGGGGGAAGCCATTCCCGAGTCCCCCGCGGGATATATCCTGCCGGCCGGGGGAAGCCGTTCCTGAGTCCCCAGCGGGATATATCCTGCCGGCCGGGGGAAGCCGTTCCCGAGTCCCCAGCGGGATATATCCTGCCGGCCGGGGGAAGCCGTTCCCGAGTCTCCAGCGGGATATATCCTGCCGGCCGGGGGAAGCCGTTCCCGAGTCCCCAGCGGGATATATCCTGCCGGCCGGGGGAAGCCGTTCCCGAGTCCCCAGCGGGGTATATCCTGCCGGCCGGGGGAAGCCGTTCCCGAGTCCCCCGCGGGATATATCCTGCCGGCCGGGGGAAGCCGTTCCCGAGTCCCCAGCGGGATATATCCTGCCGGCCGGGGGAAGCCGTTCCCGAGTCCCCAGCGGGATATATCCTGCCGGCCGGGGGAAGCCGTTCCCGAGTCCCCAGCGGGATATATCCTGCCTGCCGGGGGAAGCCGTTCCCGAGTCCCCAGCGGGATATATCCTGCCGGCCGGGGGAAGCCGTTCCCGAGTCCCCAGCGGGATATATCCTGCCGGCCGGGGGAAGCCGTTCCTGAGTCCCCAGCGGGATATATCCTGCCTGCCGGGGGAAGCCGTTCCCGAGTCCCCCGCGGGATATATCCTGCCGGCCGGGGGAAGCCGTTCCCGAGTCCCCAGCGGGATATATCCTGCCGGCCGGGGGAAGCCGTTCCTGAGTCCCCAGCGGGATATATCCTGGCGGCCGGGGGAAGCCGTTCCTGAGTCCCCAGCGGGATATATCCTGCCGGCCGGGGGAAGCCGTTCCCGAGTCCCCAGCGGGATATATCCTGCCGGCCGGGGGAAGATGTTCCCGAGTCCCCAGCGGGATATATCCTGCCGGCCGGGGGAAGCCGTTCCCGAGTCCCCCGCGGGATATATCCTGCCGGCCGGGGGAAGCCGTTCCCGAGTCCCCAGCGGGATATATCCTGCCGGCCGGGGGAAGCCGTTCCCGAGTCCCCAGCGGGAAATATCTTGCCGGCTGGGGGAAGCCGTTCCCGAGTCCCCAGCGGGATATATCCTGCCGGGGGGGGGGAGACGTTCCCGAGTCCCCAGCGGGATATATCCTGCCGGCCGGGGGAAGCCGTTCCCGAGTCCCCAGCGGGATATATCCTGCCGGCCGGGGGAAGCCGTTCCCGAGTCCCCAGCGGGATATATCCTGCCTGCCGGGGGAAGCCGTTCCCGAGTCCCCAGCGGGATATATCCTGCCGGCCGGGGGAAGCCGTTCCCGAGTCCCCAGTGGGATATATCCTGCCGGCCGGGGGAAGACGTTCCCGAGTCCCCAGCGGGATATATCCTGCCTGCCGGGGGAAGCCGTTCCCGAGTCCCCAGCGGGATATATCCTGCCTGCCGGGGGAAGCCGTTCCCGAGTCCCCCGCGGGATATATCCTGCCGGCCGGGGGAAGCCGTTCCCGAGTCCCCAGCGGGATATATCCTGCCGGCCGGGGGAAACCGTTCCCGAGTCCCCAGCGGGATATATCCTGCCGGCCGGGGGAAGCCGTTCCCGAGTCCCCAGCGGGATATATCCTGCCGGCCGGGGGAAGCCATTCCCGAGTCCCCCGCGGGATATATCCTGCCGGCCGGGGGAAGCCGTTCCCGAGTCCCCAGCGGGATATATCCTGCCGGCCGGGGGAAGCCATTCCCGAGTCCCCAGCGGGGTATATCCTGCCGGCCGGGGGAAGCCGTTCCCGAGTCCCCAGCGGGATATATCCTGCCGGCCGGGGGAAGCCGTTCCCGAGTCCCCAGCGGGATATATCCTGCCTGCCGGGGGAAGCCGTTCCCGAGTCCCCAGCGGGATATATCCTGGCGGCCGGGGGAAGCCGTTCCCGAGTCCCCAGCGGGATATATCCTGCCGGCCGGGGGAAGTCGTTCCCGAGTGTGAGGATTCGCCATTCCGGCGGTTCTGTCCCCTTAACCCTCACCTATCTGTCAGGATCTAAAGGCACTCAAAGAGGGTATTTCAGCGGCGGTTCGCATGCGCGGAGCGTGTACTCCGTCCGTCTCTGCGGTTCCCATTCCCAAGACGCGTTCTAGTCCTGGTGCCGATGACGCGCAACGCATGCGCGGTGCGCACTCCCCCTGGCTTCCTGTGATCTCTACCTCCCGACTCCGCCCCCGCTCTGACGACAGAGGTACGCGGCACAGCGGTCACACACGGGACTCCCATCTCTCCTCGGGCACGCCTCCGGTCTCCGCCCCTGCACTGACGCGGGTGCCGTGGCGCGCACAAGTGGCGCACAACCAGGTCGCCAGAATGATGTGCGGGTGACGCGCTCAGTAGTGGTCCCACCCCCACTCCTAATCGGCTGCACAATAGGGCTCACCTGCGAGATCCAGCAGCCTATCAGTGAGGGCGCCTCCACTTCCTGGTTGCCTCCCATTGGAGGAAGGTGGTATTTATACCCTGTCTGAGCCTCCTCCCTTGCCGAGCATAACCTCTGTTCTGTGATTCTGCATCTCCCTGCATCCAGTATCCTGCCTTGCCTGCCTCTTACCTTTGCTGCCTGACCCAGCCTTGGACTTTGGACTTTGTGATACTCTCCTCCGCTGACCCTGGCTTTACAACGACTCTACTCTCTCCAATCCTGACCCCGGCTACGTACCCCAACGATACGCTACTCTACACTCCTAGACCCGGCAAGTACCACGTTTACTCTGTCCGCTATAACCCCGACCCGGCTTGAAGACTATCCTGCACTCTAGACGCTCCCTCGCGGTTGTGGTCGGCGTTCTATTTCAATCCCTACCTCAGCCCCGCATTCACGCCTCGTTTGTGGTGAGCTACGCGTTACACCAAGTCACCAGAGGGAGATATCCTGTCGGCCGGGGGAAGACGTTGCTGAATCCCCAATGGGAGATTTCCTGTCGGCCGGTGGAAGCCGTTCCCAAGTCTCCAGTGGGAGATATCCTGTTGGCCGGGGGAAGCCGTTGTGATTGGTCGGTCGCCCATCTCTCATGCTTTCCTATGGTAGAGGGGAAGCTAGATAAGGGGGCCCCGGTCAGCACTCCATTGTCCATGCAGATCCTGATGTACAGACGGACTGCGCTTCGAGGCTATGCCGGAGACACCTGGAAACGAGGCTGAGCTTTGCCAGCGGAACATTCCAAAGGGCTTCGTCCTGCGGGACGGCGAGTCCCAGAGAAGCAGAGAGCAGGACTTTTCAATGGGGAATTTGAAAGGGTTCTGTCATGAATTGCACCAGAGAGATCTGGGCGGTCCCTACCACGGCGGAGCCTGGGAAAGCCTTTAATGTTACATAGTTACATAGTTACATAGTTACATAGTTACATAGTAGATGAGGTTGAAAAAAGACATAGGTCCATCAAGTTCAACCCATGCTAAATTTAGACAACAGATACTTTATCCTATATCTATACTTACTTATTGATCCAGAGGAAGGCAAACAAAAAACCCCATTAAGGGGAAAAATTACTTCCTTCCTGACTCCAAGAATTGGCAATCGGATTAATCCCTGGATCAACATCCTTCCCATGTATACTTATTTGGTATATCCCTGTATACCTTTCCCATCTAAAAGTTGTCCAACCCTTTTTTGAACAAATCTATTGTATCTGCCATCACAGTCTCCATGGGTAATGAATTCCACACTGTAACTGCCATTACTGTAAAGAACCCTTCCCTTTGTTTCTGGTGAAATCTCCTTTCCTCCAACCTTAAGGGATGGCCCCGAGTCCTTTGTACTGCCCGTGGGATGAATAGTTCTTTTGAAAGCTCCTTGTATTGTCCCCGAATATATTTGTATATAGTTATCATATCCCCTCTTAGACGCCTCTTTTCTAATGTAAATAAATCTAATTTAGCTAGCCTCTCCTCATAAATTAGAATGTCCATCCCCTTTATTAATTTGGTGGCTCTTCTCTGCACTCTCTCTAGTTCCATAATGTCTTTTCTTAGAATTGGTGCCCAAAATTGTACTCCATATTCAAGGTGTGGTCTTACTAATGCTTTGTAAAGGGGCATAATTATGTTTACTTCCCTTCCATCCATTGCCCATTTGATGCAAGATAAGATCTTGTTTGCCTTTGCAGTTACTGCATGACATTGGGCACTATTGCTAAGTCTGCAGTCTACAAGCACTCCTAAATCCTTCTCCATCAAGGATTTCCCCAATATATCTCCATTTAATTTGTAAGTCGCCTTTTTATTCTTGTATCCCAAATGCATAACCTTACATTTATCTGTATTAAACCTCATCTGCCATTTACCTGCCCATGTTTCCAGTCTCTCCAAGTCCTTCTGTAGACAAATTACATCCTGCTCTGATTCTATTACCTTACACAATTTAGTATCATCAGCAAAGATGGAGACTTTGCTCTCGATCCCCACCTCAAGGTCATTAATAAACAAGTTAAAAAGCAGGGGTCCCAGTACCGATCCTTGAGGTACTCCACTCACGACTTTAGCCCAACCTGAAAAAGTTCCATTTATGACAACCCTCTGTTTGTCCTTTAACCAGTTTTCAATCCAGGTGTATATATTATTACTGAGTCCAATTTTCTTTATTTTGTACACCAACCTCTTGTGTGAAACCGTATCAAAAGCCTTTGCAAAATCTAAGTAGACCACATCAACTGCATTACCCTGGTCTAGATTCCTACTTACCTCCTGAAAGAGTACCAAATGTACCGCCCAGCACCTAGCCAGCTGGGATTCCCCCTGTATGCCGTGTGTTAGGGGGTATCGCTCTGATCTGGGTTTGAGTGCTGTGTTTGAGTGCTGTGTTTGTGTGCTGGGTTTGTGTGCTGGGTTTGTGTGCTGGGTTTGTGTGCTGGGTTTGTGTGCTGGGTTTGTGTGCTGGGTTTGTGTGCTGGGTTTGTGTGCTGTGTTTGTGTGCTGTGTTTGTGTGCTGTGTTTGTGTGCTGTGTTTGTGTGCTGTGTTTGTGTGCTGTGTTTGTGTGCTGTGTTTGTGTGCTGTGTTTGTGTGCTGTGTTTGTGTGCTGGGTTTGTGTGCTGGGTTTGTGTGCTGGGTTTGTGTGCTGGGTTTGTGTGCTGGGTTTGTGTGCTGGGTTTGTGTGCTGGGTTTGTGTGCTGGGTTTGTGTGCTGGGTTTGTGTGCTGTGTTTGTGTGCTGGGTTTGTGTGCTGGGTTTGTGTGCTGTGTTTGTGTGCTGTGTTTGTGTGCTGTGTTTGTGTGCTGTGTTTGTGTGCTGTGTTTGTGTGCTGTGTTTGCTGGTTCCGGACGGAATAAAAACTCTTTATTGACCTGCTTTGTCCTGTCTGTGCCCTCATCCCGGGGCCAAGTTCTGGTCTCCCGTGAGAGTGCAGCCTGCGCAGTACTGTATACATGATAAGGTTACCCTGTATGACGTGTGTTCCTATATCCTATCCTGTGTCTCTCGTACCCGTAGCAATGGCTACTTATCTGTGAAGTTTGGACACAATCAAAGGAAGATGTGTGTGGTTTATTTTAGTATTGCAACGTGCTTGCTTTAGGAAACACCATCTAAGGCTGCGTCCATAGGACTGCAGCCGTGCGGAGGCGCGCGGAGGCTGAGGGAAAGCGGCCGTGAGGAGGCGCGCGGAGGCTGAGGGAAAGCGGGCGTGCGGAGGCGCGCGGAGGCTGAGGGAAAGCGGGCGTGCGGAGGCGCGCGGAGGCTGAGGGAAAGCGGGCGTGCGGAGGCACGCGGAGGCTGAGGGAAAGCGGGCGTGCGGAGGCGCGCGGAGGCTGAGGGAAAGCGGGCGTGCGGAGGCGCGCGGAGGCTGAGGGAAAGCGGGCGTGCGGAGGCACGCGGAGGCTGAGGGAAAGCGTGTGCATTCCCTGGTCTTGGTCCGCGCGCCGTCCGGGGGCGTGTCGGGGGGCGGGCCAGTGACGTCACGGAGCTGGTTCGCCCTCATTGGGCGATCCGCTCACGTGACCGGCCCTGCGCTCCCTTGAGCGCTTGATTTAAAAATTTTGGCAAGCGCGCGTAAGCGTAAGCGAGCCCCTGCTAAAGCCGCTCTCATTACAGCTGCAGGGGCTCAGTGCTGAGCGTGAGCGCGCCTCAGCACAGGTCAGCATGGACGCAGCCTAACCTGTCAGTCCGGCCTCACATGCACAGAGTTTGCATTACTGCTGACATGCGGACATGCGGACATGCGGACATGCGGACATGCGGACATGCGGACATGCGGACATGCGGACATGCTGACATGCTGACATGCTGACATGCTGACATGCGGACATGCGGACATGCGGACATGCGGACATGCGGACATGCGGACATGCTGACATGCGGACATGCGGACATGCTGACATGCTGACATGCTGACATATACCGCGTGCTATGCAGCTGCTTGTGTCTGATTGAAAGTGAAATTCAGGAAGTTGCCCAATTGTATCAAGCCCTAAAAAATGACCACTTGTTCTTACGTTGGATGGAAAAAGTCACTTGACATCCGTGCCTCTTAGCATTAACCGTTTGATTTCCCCATGATGTGCTCTGATCATGGGGGCTGGCACTCTCGGGGTCTGCTCAACTCCAATTCTCAAGACCCCCCAACAAGTCTGGTTTTCAGGATATCCCTGCTTCAGCACAGGTGGCTCAATCAGAGGTTTAGTCAAAGACTGATTGAGCCACCTGTGCTGACGCAGGGACTGATTGAGCCGCCTGTGCTGAAGCAGGGACTGATTGAGCCGCCTGTGCTGAAGCTGGGATATCTTGAAACCCTGACCTGTTTGCGGGTCTTGAGGACTGGAGTTGAGCACAGCTGACGTAAAGAGCAAGTTGTGTTATAAATGCCCGTTTTTTAGGGAAGGACCATGTTGGAACACGATCAAAACGGAAGGGATGCACCAGAGATCTGTCTGCACCAGAGATCTGTCTGCACCAGAGATCTGTCTGCACCAGAGATCTGTCTGCACCAGAGATCTGTCTGCACCAGAGATCTGTCTGCACCAGAGATCTGTCTGCACCAAGCAATCACACACCTGAGATCCAGAGGGCTGGGGGTCCGCCGGCTCTGAGGCTAATATATCAAGGGGGATTGCTCATATTTTGACTTGAATTTACATGTGGTTGTGTAGAGTGGTTATCAGGGGTTGGTGTTAGAGCAGTGGTTCCCAACACTTTTCAACTGGGCACCCCCAAAAGTAATCGTTTTGCCTATGGGACCCCAATTCTGTGTACAGAGCAAGATGACCCAGGTTAAGGGGGTGGGTTCCCCACAAATCCCATTTAAAGAATAAGCATGACATTTAGTGAGATGTATGAATTGTTATTGATGCAGGGAAACTGCCTTTCTTCTTTTTGTGATACACCCTCTGTCAGTCTCTGTGGTCCTTATTTTGTCACTCTGTGTCCTGCCTCGTCATTGCTACTTCCCAGACCCCCCATGTATGTCTCCGGGCCCCGCTTCTAAAGCCCAGATCCACAAAGTTCCATAAATACAAGGCTTATAACGTGACGTTACCTAAAAGGAGAACAGACGTTATGTTCTCTGAGTTATCATGGCATCCTCAAAGCGAATTATATGCAAGAACAACGTCCAAACTACATCTCATTAGTAAAGGCTTAATGTCAAGTTCCTGTGCGGTAACAGTGTATAATCTTCCAGTAACGTTCTAGCAGTCTTGCCGTTACTCCTATACAAGAGGATAGTTATTTTGCTGCGGGAGTGGAGAGAGAGGAGAGGGAAATCACGCTATGATATTTAAACTATGCCAAAAAGTGTTTGGCTAGGAGTGTTGCCAAGATTAGGTATAACTTAAACAAACGCAGCATTAAAACCCCACATGAACCGTAGCAGACTTTAGTGGATATGCAATATTATCGTAACTCTCCTTACTCAGCTCTAAAGGAAGTCACATCAGATTGACTCTATTCACCTGTCTCAGGCCTGTGCTGGGTGCTGGGTAGGTGCAGGAGGGGAGTGGGTGTTGAATATGAAATAGATGGGTGCCAGGAACTTTTATAAACAAAAAGGGGCTTTATTTGACAGCCGTCAGTACTTAAAATAGTTACCCATAATAAAGGATAAATTGTCAGTCTCTTGCATTGTGTTAATAATGCTCCACCACTTGTTAAGTGGGCTGTTAAGGCACACACGTTGGGCTCCTGAGTTAGCAACCTACGATTATGTATTGCATCCTTACTTGATCAGGAATGCACAGGGAACCTTCCAGTTTGGCCAGTCAAAACATACCCGGAGTTACTATGTCGAGAACTCCTTGCTAAGAGCATGCTGCATTCATATCCATGGTGAGAACAATTGTGGGCCTTTACTGTTGCTTACTTAGATCAGGGCATGTTTCCTAACTAAAAACAACAAACGGTGACAGGACATTCTGAATACACTTACATATACACATAAACCTATTTACAGGACTCACAGTGAGGACCCCAGGCAGAACTCTGAAGAACCTGCTTCTAGAACATAGGGCGCAGCTATGTATACCCTCTATACGCCCTATCACCGTCACAAGACAGAGGGGAGGGATAATACCGGAGTGCGCCCACCCAGTTAACCTGTTATGGCCCTTATAGAACTAGTAGTCCTGAGCAGGGGCGACATTATGATAATGCCTCATTTGCATGTTATTACCACTAATGTCCATTATAGTTAAACGCGATGCTGTATACAGGATTCGCATGATGTTGTTGTCCTTTGAAGATACGCCATTAGTGATACCGTGACATTAAGTTAGGTTTGAGCCATGCTAAGTGACTTTTTAACGGTGCTGGGACTGAGCTTGCTGTGCCCCCAGGTTGGGACACGCTGTTTTAGGAAGCGATGTTTGATGCATCTATGATTATAGGATTACCAATTACCACATCTAAACTGTTACATACACGTTACATTTGACAGAGGCTTTGGGCCATAATGTGATCTGTGGCTTAGCACTGTTTAGCAAGTCTGGCCAGAAATATTTCTGAAATGTCAAGTAGGAACAAGGGTCTCCAGAAGGTACGAGTCTGTTGTCTATGAAACCAAAATGTGAAGTTCAATAGGAAACCTAATCCTCCCGTCTGCAGCGCTCGATTAAAATGCACTAGATATATTTAAAGAATCCCAGTAATTGGGTTTTCACTTATAAATCTGATGCGGTTTTTTGTCACCGTTTTGCAGCCAGGAAATCTATATATATATATATATATATAATATATGTATATATATTATTTATATATATATGCATATCTCCCCTTTTCTATCTGGAAGTTTTAAACTTAAAAAGGAAAAATGTCACCGTGACATTGGAGCTTAATCGGCTTTGACTGACATTCATAACAAGAGCTTTGTGACCCCCCCCCCCCCTGTAATGTGCTATATTAGGATTAGAACACGAGAGAGAATCTAATGTTACAAACTATTTTATAATCTATTTGCCATACACACAATGAAAACTCGCAGCGCTCTTAAAGGAGCAGCTCATGCTTCCGGAGACACAGACCTCCGTAGGGGGCGCCGGTCGCTGCTCGGCTAGCAGGGATCACGTAATGGCGGAGTTTCAACGCTCTCGCACCCTGCGGGCCAATAGGAAGCCGTGACATCATCAGGTTCCGCTTCCTATTGGCCAGCGTGATGCGGGAGCTTTACACTTTACCGAGATACAGACCTCCGAAGGGAGTGCTGCTATCTCAGGAAGCAGGGGTTCTCCTGAGCGGAAATTACTGGGGTTCAGCCCCGGAGACCCCCTGCTTCAATCCTGTGACACACAAAAAATAAGTTATATATATTATAAAGCATGAATTACTCCTTTAAAATGTACTAGTATAATAGATCGACAAGTCCTTGCTCCAATCTAGCACGGCTTCTTTCCTTTATAACATTAGCAGTAATCTTAGTGTCCCATAAATGCCATTGAAATACAAATATAAATCATTAACACAAAACTTTACACATACAGGTGCACAATTTCAGTTCCAAAAACCCCGAAAACTGTTCCCTGTGAAATGATTAACGGGACAGGCGACGCTTGCACGCGGCCTGAGAGAGCCTTGAACTCTCTTTTTTGAGGGTAGATCAATAAATTCTGTTACCTTATGAAAAACAGACAACGGGACGTTAGAGAGTGGAACGCGTATATACAATAGACAAGGGGCGGCCAACTCCAGTCCTCAAGGGCCACCAACAGGTCAGGTTTTAAGGATTTCCCTGCTTCTGCACAGGTGGCTCAATCAGTGGCTCAGTCTTCGACTGATTGAGCCACCTATGCTGAAGCAGGGATATCCTTAAAACCTGACCTGTTGATGCCCCTTGAGGACTGGAGTTGGCCGCCCCTGGTCTATACAATATATCTCAGTTGCAGATTAACAGCTCGTACAGTGATCAAATGAGGCATTGATTACACCATCTAAAAATAGCATTTTTAATTACCTCGGAGTTTATTATCAGTATCATTTACCCATATCGTTATTAATACCACTGCAGTCTCAACAATAGACAATACAACCTTGTAATTTGAATTTTTTTTTGTCATTTCTTATACAACATCCATTACTACTCTACCTACAGTACATATAGATCCTTAAAGGGAGGTGCATCAGGCAGTCTGGCGCTCAATCATTTGGAGTGTTATGAAATTGGATTGTTAGTAAGATTTGGCAACAGATGGCAAAGGAAAATTACAATCTCCTCACTCTCTTTTGTTTCCACGTCTGTACGGGTCGTTTAAATGGAATATTATTACAAGTTATATTTGGCCAGCTGATTTCTCACTAGAGTGCATTTTATTGCAAAGTAGGTACTGGTTTCCTTTATACTAAAAAAAAAATAAAAAAAAACCATAAGATTATTGGGATCCACGTTGAAGTGCGTAAGGAGCAAAACGGAGCACACAGTGTTCATTTGCACATCATTACCCAGAATCCTTTGCTGCAGTGGACGCACAGTATGTGGAGTGATTATAGGGTAAGGCAGGTTTGTGTAGTGTCTGACATGTGAATGTCCTTATAAGTGTTCTCTGTCACTATTAAAAAGGAAAGTGAACCACAATTTGCTTAATCTGATTAATTGTGCATTGCGTCTCCCATTCCTAAATCTCCGGTACACCCCAAACCACAAGTTGGTAATTAGAGGAAGAAATTGTCGTCAAGTACATTGATACAAATCAGTCTCTTTTTATGCAGGTTCTGATACAAAATTGCACTGATAAATAAAACGCCTACATTTAAACCATTCCCCCACACAGCCACGGAGCAGATCAGTTAGATTAGCAAACACAGCATTTGCCGTGTGCACTTCATTGTCTGCAAAAGGTTTTACTGGGATGGAGGTGTCTTGGCGACATTTTTGCCAGTTAAGCAACAACAAGTTTATTCAACGTAACTGTGAAGACCTTTGACCACCCTCCCCCACTACAGGGGTACTGAACTCAAACACTCACCGTCCCCCCAACAAGTCAGGTTTAAAGGATATACCTGCACAGACAGAAATTTCCTACAAAATACCAGATCAAATGTGTACCTACTGAGCATGTCTTATAGCAGTGTTTTTGAACAGTGGTTCCTAGGGTGCCTTGGTTTCCCCGTCCCTAAAGAGTTCCCAGCAATTTTCAGGTCATTTGAAAATCGTACCCAATACAGAAGCATTTACAATGTATCTGGTCTCAGACGCACTATTAGAGAGGGTTGGGGTTCCTTACAATGCATCTGATCTAAGACGCGCTATTAGAGAGGGTCGGGGTTCCTTACTATGCATCTGATCTCAGACGCGCTATTAGAGAGGGTCGGGGTTCCTTACAATGCATCTGATCTCAGACGCGCTATGAGAGGGGGTTATGGTAAATTTCACAATATAACTCTAGGGTTCCTTAAAGCAGCCGTACAGGTTTCCATTTATTTTCTTGTTACAGGGGGGTCTCCTGAGCCCATTTGTGTTCATTTCAGCTCCAGGGACCCCCTGCTTTCAGCGGTGTCAGTATCTGTGCCGTTTAAAGACCCCAGTCACATGGGCCAATAGAGCCTCGCCAGATTACATTACAACTTCCTATTGGCCCACAGGGAATTTAAACACTGCTATTATGTTAGGCACACAGTTACCTTCCTGCATAGATACCAGCACCCCTACAGGAGGTAAGCATCTCTGGAAGCAGGGGATCCCCAGAGGTGAAATCAATGAGCTCGAGACACCCGCTTCAATCCTGTAATAAAACTAAATTTAAGGGAAACCTAGATTGCTGCTTTAACCAAAAACCAGGTTAAAAACATTGCCCTATAGTAGAAAACCGTTACCACTAACCAAGCAGCGCACAGGCAGACACCTGTTACATGCCTGCATTCAGCTTCCACATCCTCAAGTGGAAGGTACAATTAGGCCGGGGCCATGGTGAAAAAATACAGCGCTGAGCCAGGAAACGTACCTCCTGCACCCGGCACGTGTGGCGCTTTGGTAGACGCTTCCGCAGGCGTGCGGAATTGCAGCCGACAGATTCATTTAATTTTTCGTGTTGAGCGAAGCGGAGGGCCGGTCACAGACCGGCAAAAGCCAAAGGCACTCCGTGACGTCGGCGCCGTGGCGCACTAGCCCTGCCTCCCACCCTGCTCGCTGACGCTCATGTCAGGACACAATAAAGCGCCTGCTTGAGCAGGAGAGCATGAGCGTCCGCGCGGCTCAGCGCTGTATTTTTTTACCATGACCCCGGCCTTCTTGCGTCTTCCCAGATAGAAAATATTAGGGTCTACATCCTATAAAATATATTTAGGGCTTTATGTACAAAGTCAAAAGTCAATGCAGAAGCAAGAGATTGCACCAAAGCAAAATTATATTGCAAACAATAGGACTTTTAGTTTGTATTTATCTGGTGCTATTTTTTGCCCCAGATTCACACTTTGGCCTCAATACATTTGGGCAGATTCATCAAACACGAGTATGGTTCAGCACATTGACAGGAATGGTAGTCAACACCAGATTGTATGCACCAAGCCGTACCGGCACTAGATAAATCTGCCCCATTTAGAGCTGTAAGCGTATGAGATTTCCTAAACATTTTGTAACACCGTACTTTAGGACAAGCTGCACACAAGTTTAGTGGCTGCCCTTTCTTGCCTGGTTTTGCAGCTGAAAGCTGCTTCGAGTTGCAGCTGCTCTAAGATCTTTAAACGACACTGAGAAATATCAAGTCACTTGCCCTCCAGAACAAGAATGAACCAGACGCAGCCTTGTGGTTAAACTCTGGCCCTTGTGAATAAAGTGTAAGCTCTTTAGGAAAGGGAATGCAAGTACTTGTATTTCACACAGCACAGCTGTTAGTAATAGGTCAGGATCACAGAGAAAAAAAAAATACAATGTTCTTTAGCAAGTGCGGCCATTACACAAATAAATGATTATAAAAATATTTTTAAAAACTGATGGCCACTTTTCTGGTCTGCAAGAAATCAGTCCAACACAAAACCGTACACTTTTTTTGCTTTTCCATGGAAAAAAAAAAGTTTATTACAATTGATCATTAATGCTTCCAATGCACAGATCCCAAAATATACAAAGGTCTTCGATATAGAAATAGATTTTTTTCTTTATAATAAAAAAAACATAGACATCTTTAACAGATTACATCGTCCATGACTGACAGTTACACAGGGTTGCATCATGTGTTCACATCTGTCCCAGTCATGCTTAAAGTATTGCATCACTCTGTGTATAAAGATCTCTCCTTTTTTAAATAACACTTATTAAAACTGTATGCTAGGAAAAAGTTTGGAATTAAAAAAAACAAAAAAACCACAAAAACAGTAAAAGGGATTGTTTTTGTTGCTTAAAAAAAAAAAAAAAAAACAGACAGACAGACAAGGTGCAAGTTTACCAACACTGCCAGGAGATCCTTAATTGTATCAAAAAGTACCTGCATCCCATACCAAGCAAGGAGGTACATGTGCTTTTCTGTTGCATAGCAATAAGGCAATAGCAGAGCCTCCCTGCTATATATTTTTGGTGGCAATAGAGGGTATACACAGCTGAGTGCAACATGAGAGCTTCCCCAATCTGCCGCAAAATGCATGTTCTGTGTCAAGAAGCTGGGATCCCCTTGTGAAAGTCTTCAATGTTACAATAGTTGCATGTGTTTTCTGCCTCAAGAAATATGTACTTCCCAGAAGATTAAGAGAACCCTAAATGTTACTTATGTTGTATATGTGCTATTCTGTTGCACACACACACACACACACACACACACACACACACACACACACACACACACACACACACACACACACACACACACACACACACACACACACACACACACACACACACACACACACACACACACACACACACACACACACACACACACACACACACACACACACACACACACACACACACACACACGTATGTGCCAATCAATAATGTGCACACCCTTAACTAGGGGTGGCCGACTCCAGCCCTCAAAAGCCACCAACAGATAAGGCTCTCGGGGTGTCCCTGCTTCAGCACAAGTTGCTCAATCATTGATTGAGCCCCTGATGGATTGAACCACCTGTGCTGAAGCAGGGACACCCGAGAACCTGACCCGTTTGGTGGCCCTTGAGGCCTAGAGTTGGCCACCCCTGTCCTAAATGAAGCCTGTATATCTGTCAACAAGCATTGACAGAATGTTAAATATTTGCTGTGCGATGCACGGTTCCAGTTGCTACACAGGACGTGGTGTCAATACAAGATTCCAAGAAATGTATTTCATGGATGCAACAGTGTGTATATAACATTTCTCAAATAAGTCTCTGTGCACTCATTCAAGCCATCAACACTCTTGGTTGTCCACTAAAAGAGCACAATGGTTAACCCTTAAATCCCCATCGCCGCCTGTAGTTACCAATAGAGTATGATAAAGGAGCTCACATAGAAAGTGTTTCTGCTGTGCCTCAAATACAAGAGAAGTAACCCCTTTACTTGCAAGACATAACATTTGCAGGACACCAATATATCTCCCAATATGATGCACATGAAGTGCACGTGGTTTCCTGTTGTATATTCATAAATATCCCTATCCAACAGGGGTGCTCAACCCCAGTCCCCAAGCCTCCCCAAACCTAGAGGTAATTCTCAATGTATTACTTCCTGGTAAAACATTTGATAAATAAAAACAGGTCAAGTTTTCAGGATATCCCTGCGCCAGCACAGGTTGCTCAGTCAAAGACTGATCCTTTGAGCCACCTATGTTGAAGCAGGGATATCCTGAAAACCTGACCTATTGGGGGGGGGGGGGGGGAGGAAGGAGGGGGCGGCTTGAGGAGAGGAGTACCCCTGATATACAATGTGGGTGTGTTGTGTTTAGCAGCTAAACTGATCAGCAACAATCTCTCCCAACAGGATGCCAAACCCTCTACCAACAAACTGCACACGTCGGGCTTGTAATTTGCAGCTGTTTAATATTATGCGCAACGCCTGCCAGGCAGCTTGCAGCACATACTATGGTACCCATAGCACACGACACCATTACAGACAGTATGTATGTTTAGGAGCAGTTTAACCCATTCAGTTTCAAAGGGGAGCAACATTTCTAGACAATGCTGTGCTAGACTTCCAGCAACTGAAGGGGCTAAAATGATCAGGACTCCAGTCCACGCCCCATATCATGAGCAGTCTATCAGTAAAGGGACCGCCATCCTTACAGAATGCCATCTCTCCTAGCAGTCTCATACACAGACTGTGGGCGCTGCTTCAGTTTAAGATTACCTTGTGCTTTCACTGCCAGACTAAATTGGTGTATTTTTCTGCCTTTCAACCAGTAACCTCTTGTGTAATACCATTGCGTTTCCCAACAAATGACACATGCTGCGTGTACCAAGCGGATATCAGTGCCACAAACCTTACAAGGTCCCACCCCATGTCCTACACATTATGGTGTATATATTGCTGCAGCATCATCCCCTCAGTAATCCCTACACAGCTAAAACACACACACACACACACCTGTATTGCTGCAGTACCAAGTGGGAAGCAACCTCTGGACCTGTGCATGCCAAATATCTCCCAACATACACTGCAGTATTAGATGATCAAGATAATAGTGTAAGGATATATGTATATAAAATCTGTGTACTTTGACACTACACGATCACACTATTGGTGTGGACACAGTGTGAAGCAGTGTGTACTGTATGTATATACACACTAGCACATCAGGCATACACAGGTGTGAAGCAGTATACATATAATACACATTCATACATATATATTAGCGCATGATGCATGAAGCAGTGTCCTCCTCGGTGCTCCCCCCCCCCCCCCCCCCCAGCAGTCACATTGTCCTGGGCCCCCCCAATAGTCACATAGTCCCGCCCCCCCCCCCCCTAACACCTCCCCGCAGACACCAGCAGGGGCTCGGGCAGCTGCTTGAACAAGTTCCTGAGCGTGCCCAGCTCCCGGGACAGCTGCTCCACCTTCTTCTGCAGCCGCTCGTTCTCCGCCGTCAGCTCCAGCACCTTGTGCTGCGTCTCCATGTTGCGGATCTTGGCCTTGTCCCGGCTCTTGCGCACCGCGATGTTGTTGCGCTCCCTCCGCACCTTGTACTCGTCGCTCTGCTTGTCCAGCGACTTCTTCCCCTGCTTCCTCCCCCCGCCGCCTCCTCCCCCGTCGGACGGGTGAGGGGTGCCCGGCGGGCTGCACGAGGACGACGAGGAGGCGGTGGACAAGTTCCCGCTGCTGCCCATGGACTGGTAACCCAGGTAACAGCGCATGGCGGCCGGCTGCATCCCGCCGCCGCCCTCCTCCTTCCCTTCTCCCCGGCCGCCTCCTCCCTTGTAAGCCTCCAGCGACTCGAACACCGGCTCCACCTTGGTCTCCACCAGCTGCGGGTACCCCAGCAGCCCTCCCCGCGGCGGCTCCGGCTTGCCCCCGCCCGGCGGCCGGTACTCCAGCAGCCCTGTCCCTCCTCCCGGCGGCGGCGGCGGCTCCGGCTTCCCCCCGCCCGGCGGCCGGTACTCCAGCAGCGCCCCCTTGCGGCTGCCCTTGTAATCGCCGGGGGCCAGCAGGTCGCACAGAAAGTCCCCCCCGCACGCCTCGTAGCCTCCCGCCTGCAGGTAAGGGCTGAAGTCGATGGCTCGCTCGTGCTCGCCGATGCTGGGCTGCTCGCTGGCGGGAGGGCCCCGGCGCAGTTTGGCCGGGTAATCCGGGGACGAGGCGGCGGGGTCGTAGTAGAAGTTGGTCACTTCCATGGAGTTAGCGGGCTGGGCTCGGGGCGGGAGACATGCCGGGGGTTCCCAGCGGAGCAGGCGGTGCATGTAAAGTCCCGGGGTGTCCCGCCGCTCTCCCCCTCACACCGGGTGCGGGTGCCGCTCTCCCCCTCACACCGGGTGCGGGGTGTCCCGCTCTCTCTCCCCCTCACACGCGGGGTGCTGGTGTCTCCCTCTCACACGCGGGGTGCTGGTGTCTCCCTCTCACACGCGGGGTGCTGGTGTCTCCCCCTCACACACTGGGTGCTGGGTGCAGGGTGTCCGCCTCTCCCTCGCACACCGGTTAGCGCTGTCAGTTCCGCCCGCGCGCACACACGCACTCTTGTGTCTCGCGCTGCTTTTCCCTGCGCTTGTATTTATAGAGGGCTGGCGGGAGTCATGGTGACGGTGACGTCACGGGCTGGGAGGCGGCACGCGCTGGTGACAGCGAGGCTGCAGGTGTCAGGAGAGGGGGGAGAGAGATCGGAGGGGGGGGAGAGAGATCGGAGGGGGGGGAGAGAGATCGGAGGGGGGGGAGAGAGATCGGAGGGGGGGAGAGAGATCGAAGGGGGGGAGAGAGATCGGAGGGGGGGGAGAGAGATCGGAGGGGGGGAGAGAGATCGGAGGGGGGGGAGAGAGATCGGAGGGGGGGGAGAGAGATCGGAGGGGGGGGAGAGAGATCGGAGGGGGGGAGAGAGATCGCAGGGGGGGGAGAGAGATCGGAGGGGGGGGAGAGAGATCGGAGGGGGGGGGGAGAGAGATCGGGGGGGGAGAGAGATCGGGGGGGGAAAGAGAGATCGGGGGGGGGGGAGAGACAGATCGGGGGGGGGGAGAGAGAGATCGGGGGGGGAGAGAGAGATCGGGGGGGAGGGGGAGAGATCAGGGGGGGGAGAGAGATCGGGGGGGGGACAGAGATCGGGGGGGGGAGGGAGAGAGTGATCGGGGATGAGGGAGATCGGGGATGAGGGGGGGCCGCTGTGCTATTAACCTGTGCAGTGCGGGGTGGGAGGGGGTGTCCGCACCTGTCCCCAGCCTCATAGCCAAGCAGAGGGCTACTACCATGTGCCCCTATCACCCCTTGCAGTACCCATGTCCACATGTGTCCCCAGCATGAGAGATATACACAGAGCTATAATATTAACCAGTACATTGCTGGGTGTGCATGTTCCCAGCGGTCCCCTGCATCACAGGTCACACAGAAGGGTTTCCTACATTAACAATGCCCTTTGGTAATAGCGAGGCATGGCAAGGCATGGCATGGCATGGCAAGGCATGGCATGGCAAGGCAAGGCATGGCAAGGCATGGCATGGCAAGGCATGGCAAGGCAAGGCAAGGCATGGCAAGGCATGGCGAGGCATGGCATGGAGAGGCATGGCATGGCAAGGCATGGCAAGGCATGGCAAGGCAAGGCAAGGCATGGCAAGGCATGGCATGGCAAGGCATGGCAAGGCAAGGCAAGGCATGGCAAGGCAAGGCATGGCAAGGCAAGGCATGGCGAGGCATGGCATGGAGAGGCATGGCATGGCAAGGCATGGCAAGGCAAGGCATGGTAAGGCATGGCGAGGCATGGCATGGAGAGGCATGGCATGGCAAGGCATGGCAAGGCATGGCAAGGCAAGGCAAGGCATGGCAAGGCATGGCATGGCAAGGCATGGCAAGGCAAGGCAAGGCATGGCAAGGCAAGGCAAGGCATGGCATGGCAAGGCAAGGCATGGCAAGGCAAGGCAAGGCATGGCAAGGCAAGGCATGGCGAGGCATGGCATGGAGAGGCATGGCATGGCAAGGCATGGCAAGGCATGGCAAGGCAAGGCAAGGCATGGCATGGCAAGGCAAGGCATGGCATGGCAAGGCAAGGCATGGCATGGCAAGGCAAGGCATGGCAAGGCAAGGCATGGCAAGGCAAGGCATGGCAAGGCAAGGCAAGGCATGGCAAGGCAAGGCATGGCAAGGCATGGCATGGCAAGGCAAGGCATGGCATGGCAAGGCAAGGCATGGCATGGCAAGGCAAGGCATGGCATGCCCCTGTCCTGATATACATAGAACTAGCATCAGCTCCCTGTGTGTCAGTTATCAATCTGTGCAGGGCAACGCATGTCCCTACCTCCCCTGCATGCCAGGGATAAAGAGGGCTATCATAGAGGGGGTGTATTATTACAACGGGCACTGCTGAGTGTGCAGAGAAATGAAAAGCAGCAACATTTCACTTAGATTGTAAGCTCTTCTGGGCAGGGATTTCCTTTCCTATTGCCTGATCTTATTTGTGGCACTTATTGCACTGTATTGTCTCTCTTGTAAAGCGCTTAGTACATCTGTGGGCGCTATATAAATAAAGATATACACATGTCCCTATCTGTCCCCGGCATGGTAGATTTATCAGGTGTCTGTTATTCACATGTGCAGGGCTGGGTTGTACTGCAGAGCATGTTCCCTGCATCCCGTCCACACAAAGGGTTCCTATCACTTAACACTTGCAGGGCTGGGTGTATACAGAAATGCCCAGCAGCCGTTGTTTCCTCTCTGGCCATTGCACCCTATGTATATAAAGATCTATCATCGGGCTCCTGTATTAGTAACCCAAGCAGAAGCCCCATTCCCCTGTATCCCGCATTGCACGCGCATAGACACCTGTCATCAGCGCTCTGTACTATTAGTGATCTTACGTTTGTATGGCACCAAGATATTCCACAGCGCAGTACAATATGGGTGTACCGACGGAAAAAACCTAAAATACATCCAACATAAAAAACAGGTAATGAGCCCCACCCCCACCCCCACCCCCACAGTGTGGAGTCTGCAGAGACTTGCCCAAGCAGCAGGTCCTGCCTGTCTCAATCACACATGCACAGATAAGCCAGCACCAGTGGTCACTTTTATCCCTCCGGCCACCCCTCTTCCCCGCCTCCGCAGAGCACCAGCATGTTCCCCTGTCCCTGTGCCACATAGGGTTGGTGTCACCAGCCGGCTCGCCCTCTTGTCCCTACATTTATTTATCTAAATATTTCCACTTAAAGCTGCAGTACAAGCAATATCCTATGTGGTTTTTTTTTGTTTTTTTAAATAAATCAGTACTGTACTGTAAGAAAATACTTGTAGCATAAAATAAAAAAAAACTCTTATTATAATGTAACAAGCATTTTTTGTTTCTATAGCAACCATTTACAAAGTCACATCCCCTTCTTCATCTGAAACAGGCTCTGACGCATATTTTTTAGCCCTGTCCTCTCTCTAGCAGTGCACCAATTGTGCACAGAAAATCCCCACAGAACTTTGCATCTTTGGTCCTCTTCTGCTGCACTGACAGCCATTTAGTGAACCCCCGAGCCGAATATTCGCCGATCGATCACAGGAAAACGGATCCATCTGCAAATGAGCTAATTACTTATCAGTGTGTGGATTGTATTGATGCGCATATTAAAGGGGGTGGGGGGGGGAGCGGCAGCTTGGACTGCTGCTTTAAATGAAAGAAATTGCTGAGAGCGATGTCATTTAATTCTACACTTTATTCTACGAAGTGATGCCCCCGGTGAGGCTTTTTTTATGCTTCGGTTTTTTTGCAACTGTTTTACAGCCAAAACAAACAAACCGCCAGAGCGCTGACACGCAACACCATGCCGGGTTCACAGGTCACGTACCTCATTAACCCCTTCCCTGCTGGGTCCTGCAAAGCATTCCACTTGAACCCCTTGTTTGCCCCTATCATCTTAATTGGGCAAAGGTAAAGCTGCTATCCCGTCTCATTAACCCCTTCAGCACAGGAGGGACCTGCAATGCTTTGAGCACTGATGGGGCTCAGTAATTACAGAAGATTCCATTAATTACCCTTTGCTTTTCTTCTGTACGTACAGTTGTGAGAAAAGGAAAGTACACCCTCTTTGAATTCTATGGTTTTACATATCAGGACATAATAACAATCATCTGTTCCTTAGCAGGTGTTAAAATTAGGTAAATACAACCTCAGATGAACAACAACACGCGACATATTACACCGTGTCATGATTTATTTAACAAAAATAAAGCCAAAATGAAGAAGCTAAGTGTGAAAAACTAAGTACACCCTTACTGCTTCCATAGGAATTAAGATGCTAAGTAGCAGACAGGTGCTGCTAATCAAATGCCCTTGATTAATTGATCATCAGCAAGTGTGACCACCTCTATAAAAGCCGAAGTTGCAGCAGTTTGCTGGTCTGGAGCATTCAGGTGTGTGTTAACACAATGCCAAGGAGGAAAGACATCAGCAATGATCTTAGAGAAGCAATTGTTGCTGCCCATCAATCTGGGAAGGGTTATAAGGCCATTTCCAAACAATTTAACGTCCATCATTCTACAGTGAGAAAGATTATTCAAAAGTGGAAAACGTTCAAGACAGTTGCCAATCTTCCCAGGAGTGGCCGTCCCAGCAAATTCACCCCCAAGGTCAGACCGTGCAATGCTCAGAGAAATTGCAAAAACCCCAAGAGTTACATCTCAGACTCTACAGGCCTCAGTTAGCAAGTTAAATGTTAAAGTTCATGACAGTACAATTAGAAAAAGACTGAACAGGTATGGTTTGTGTTTAAGGGTTGCCAGGAGAAAGCCTCTTCTCTCTAAAAAAAGAACATGGCAGCACGGCTTAGGTTTGCAAAGTTGCATCTGAACAAACCACAAGACTTCAGGAACAATGTCCTTTGGACAGACTAGACCAAAGTAGAGATGTTTGGCCATAATGCACAGCGCCACGTTTGGCGAAAACCAAACACAGCATATCAGCACAAACACCTCATACCAACTGTCAAGCACAGTGGTGGAGGGGTGATGATTTGGGCTTGTTTTGCAGCCACAGGACCTGGGAACCTTGCAGTCATTGAGTTAACCATGAGCTCCTCTGTATACCAAAGTATTCTACAGTCAAATGTGAAGCCATCTGTCCGACAGCAAAAGCTTGGCCGAAATTGGGTCATGCAACAGGACAATGATCCCAAGCACACCAGCAAATCTACAACAGAATGGCTGAAAAAGAAAAGAATCAAGGTGTTGCAATGGCCCAGTCAATGTCCAGACCTCAACCCAATTGAAATGCTGTGGCTGGACTTTAAGAGAGCTGTGCATAAACAAATGCCCACAAACCTCAATGAACTGAAGCAACGTTCTAAAGAAGAGTGGGTCAAAATTCCTCCACAACGATGAGAGAGACAGATAAAGTCATACAGAAAACGATTACTTAAAGTTATTGCTGCTAAAGGTGGTTCTACAAGCTATTGAATCATAAGGTGTACTTAGTTTTTCACACATAGCTTCTCCATTTTGGCTTTATTTTTGTTAAATAAATCATGACACGGTGTAATATGTCATGTGTATACACACACACACACACACACACACACACGGTGTAATATGTCGCGTGTTGTTGTTCATCTGAGGTTGTATTTACCTCATTTTAACACCTGCTAAGGAACAGATGATTGTTATTATGTCCTGATATGTAAAACCATAGAATTGAAAGAGGGTGTGCTCTCTTTTTCACACAACTGTATATGACAGACCAGGGATGGGCAATGCCAGTCCTCAAGGGCCACCAACAGGTCAGGTTTGCAGGATATCCCTGTTTCAGCACAGGTGGCTCAATCACTGGCTCAGTCGAAGACTGCAGAATCAGGGACCGATTAAGCCATCTGTGCTGAAGCAGGGAACAATTGAGCCACCTGTGCTGAAGCAGGGATATCCTGAAAACCTGACCTGTTGCTGGCACTTGAGGACTGGAGTTAGCTACCCCTGACTTCGTCTCATCTGTATGTGTTAGACACAGGCTCATTTCCACCTGCAGGGGCAGCTTGTGCCTGATCAGATGACTGACCACAACATAGAAGGCTGAGGTCCTATCTCTCGCATTAACCAACGTGTTGAGATAAACAAGAGTACATCAATGACGTCCGTGTGTGGCTCCCAGGCAGCCTAGGGTTCAGATCTGCGCAATGGATGGTAGATCTGGGTAGGAGATTAACATGTGATAGCACGACAGAGCACGGCGTACCTCTGCTTTATATCAACACACCGAAAGTGCAACTTTTTTTTAAAGATAAGCGGATATATATATATTATTTTTTTAAGCACGTCTCTGTGTGTGCTTTATACTATTGCATAAACTTTCGCCCGTTGCACACTAAAAACTATAGAGATTGGGATAATCTTCGCTCATTCTATTTTCGGAGTATTTGGGAGTATTTTAGGAGTTGGGTTATCATCTGTTGTGGAATTCCACTTTTGTTTAAATAAGATGTTTGGAATAACCCATTGTGCCTTTATATTTCTACAGAAGTCATAGAGCGAACACCTTTGGAAGGAGGTGCCAGTAACATTGCACGCTTATTTGCCTGAGCATCAGCACACATGGAGCACACACGGAGCACACACGGAGCACACACGGAGCACACACGCAGCACACACGGAGCACACACGGAGCACAGTGCCACTCATTTGTACTATACCACTTTCCTTTCATGTCTAACTGACACCGTCGGCTATTTGAGCAATAGCAGAATTCACCTTTCGCTGCCTCTTTGGCAATGAAACGGTTAATAGTCGAGACAAGCGACCAAGTGGCAGTGATCCTACAAGTGGCAGTGATCCTACAAGTGGCAGTGATCCTACAAGATCGGGGGCATCTAAACGGGTCAAATATAAATCAACAATACTTGTCTGTTTCTTAACGCAGTCACATGGGGGCGCTCAGCTCCAGTCCTCAAAACCCCCCAACCAGTCAGGTTTTAAGGATATTCCAGCTTCAGCACAGGTGGCTCAATCAGTGGCTCAGTCGAAGACTGATTGAGCCAGTGATTGGGTGACCTGTACGGACGCAGGGACCAATTGAGCCACCTGTGCTGAAGCAGGGACTTATTGAGTCACCTGTGCTGAAGCAGGGACTGATTGAACTACCTGTGCTGAAGCAGGGACTGATTGAGCCACCTGTGTTGAAGCAGGGACTGATTGAGTCACCTGTGTTGAAGCAGGGACCGATTGAACCACCTGTGCTGAAGCAGGGACTGATTGAACCACCTGTGCTGAAGCAGGGACCGATTGAGCCACCTGTGTTGAAGCAGGGACTGATTGTCACCTGTGTTGAAGCAGGGACTTGTTGAACCACCTGTGCTGAAGCAGGGACTGGTTGAGCCACCTGTGCAGAAGCAGGGACTGAATGAGCGACCTGTGCACAAGCTGGGATATCCTTAAAACCTGACCTGGTGGGAGTTCTTGAGGACTGGGGTTGAGCCCCCTGTACTAAGGCAATTTTGGAGCAAACTTGACACAAATAGTGTCACTTTTATTTAGCGTCACCAAGGCAAACTCTTTGCTCCAATTGTTGCACTTTTGCTCTCGGCTTGCGATCTTTAGGAGGAGTTAGGGAGCGGTGACGCGATGCGCCGAATATAAACGGGATGTATTAAATCCAGTGTCACTTCTGCTCCCTTTAACCCTCCGGGTGCTGCAGACGTTTCTAGGTCATGTGATCACCAGTGCCGTGAAGGTCCCCACATTATGGCGCATTGAACGTGTTGATTTGTGTCACAAAGCGTACGGTGGAATAACTTGGTGGCTTCTAAAAACTGGAATGTGCACCAAAAGATGGTGTAATGCACAAGCGCACTCTGCGCACCATGACCTAATTACGCCCGCCTTACTCTGACCTGTTCACTCCATCACTGCAGCTAGTTCTGTGTCACTCTAACTGCGACTGCGCCTTGCAATGAAACCTCCCGCTCCAGTCACGATTCCTGCGTTACCGCGGCACAGCTTTCCTGTAAACCCGAAGATAATGGCTCTGCGTTTTTCCACTCCAGCCCTCAAAACCCCCCAACAAGACAGATTTTCAGGATATCACTGCTTCAGCACAGGTGGTGCAATATTCGATTGAGCCACCTGTGTTGAAGCAGGGATATCCTGAAAACCTGACCTGTTGCGGGGGGGGGGGGGGATCTTGAGGACTGGAGTTGAGATCCCCGCTCTCATGGAAGTCATTTAATGACAGTACACTGCAAACAGATTCTCTGCATGGTTAGACACATTGGGTGCAGATGTATACATAGGGTTACAAATATGAAGCAATCCTGTGGCGAGGCAAAAGACCCAGCGTATTGCAGCAAAGCCCAACTGTTTCCTCCTGTGCTGAAGCAATGACGTGTCGCACTAGCAGATCATCAAAACATCATCAAAACAGGAGGACTAGTGAAGGATTTGGGACATTTGGTGGACTTGCTCATTGAGAATATCACTTTATTTCTCACCAGGACCTGACTCTCTGCACGGAGAGCTGTGGGTGCACCCGACGTTACCGTCTGATCAGGTTGAATATAATGTCATTGATTAGTAAGATAGCTGTGCAAGAAACGTCTTGTTATGCATTGCTACCATTAGAATTTGTTTAAGAGGAAATCCAAGCACAGTTTTTAACATAAGTTTGAAACGGGGTCAGAACCCCGTTAATTTCAGCTCCAGAGACCCCCTGCTTCCGGAGATCCTTACCTCCGTAGGGGGTACCGATAGCGGCTCCGGTTCACTAGCTGGGGGTTCACGTAATGGCCGCTTTTCAAAACTCCTACGCTCTGCGGGTCAATAGAAACCTGTGACGCCATCGGCGCGGCTTCCTATTGGTTCACATGATGCGGGAGCTTTAAAATGCAGAGAGATACCGGAACCCCCTTCGGAGGTCTGTATCTCCGGAAGCAGGAGGTCCCCGGAGCTAAAATTAATGGGGTTCAGCTCCGGAGACCCCCTGCTTCAACCCTGTGTAAAAAGGAAGGGCCCTGCTAAAATAACGCAGGAAGAGGGTAAAGGAACAGTGTCTCCTATCTGTTTTTTTTTGTTATTTCCCCATTTTTCCTGAGCGAAACACCACTTTGCTCCCCAGATAACGTGAAGGTACCGGGTTTACATCTCTTTCAGGGGAAACAAAATGGCTGCCAAACCTCAGGCCAATAGGAAGCTGCAACTTCATCGGTGGTGGATTCCTATAGGATGGCCATTTAAATCCTCTTTAAAAACCAGGAAGTAATACCGGTAACTTCACCAGTAAGTATCGCGGGAGTCCGGGGCTCCTCGTTGTTGCAAATAGCCCTGTTCTACTCAAGAGGACCCCCCAGTTCCAAGGGTCTAAAGAAAAAAATGGAGGTCAGTTAGGGTGGATTGCTCCTTTTATTAGAATCACACGATCAATGGGAGTGACTGAGGTTAGGGTGTGCTCACGGTTATGTTACTACGTGTCATTATGTGCCCTTTGTGTTACTGTATGTATGATGTGTTAATATGTAAACAATGTCAACTTCATGCTATGTGACATGGTCTTATTTAACCACTTCATGGCTGTAGGGGCCTGCAATATATTGGGTCCCCTATGGCGTCTATATACTCATCTCTAACCATGTACAAACTCACTATTCCGGTAGTGGTTTCTGCCACAGGTGCACGGAGAAATATGGAAATATGAATGTTAAGCGGCCCTCCAGTGGGCTGGTTCTAAATATGCATTTGGATAGACTAACTAACTATCTTGATCCCATCTAAATAATTTATTTTGTATTTGGCGCAAGTCCACTGGACTGCCGCTTGTTCATTTTTACATTAATCACCATCCATCTGTACAGCATCAGTCCCACTCTCTACGCCAGCGTTATTCAACCGGGGGTCTTGGGAACCCTTGAGTTCCCCGGGCATCCCTAAAGCGTTCCCTGCTATTTCCAGGTACAGAATAATTTACAATGCATCTTATCTCAAACGCGCTATTAGAGAGAGTTGGGGTTCCTTACAATGCATCTGATCTCTGACGCGCTATTAGAGAGAGTTGGGGTTTCTTACAATGTATCTGATCTCAGACGTGCTATTAGAGAGAGTTGGGGTTCCTTACAATGCATCTGATCTCTGACGCGCTATTAGAGAGAGTTGGGGTTCCTTACAATGCATCTGATCTCTGACGCGCTATTAGAGAGAGTTGGGGTTTCTTACAATGCATCTGATCTCAGACGTGCTATTAGAGAGGGTTGGGGTTCCTTACACTGCATCTGATCTCAGACGCGCTGTTAGAGAGGGTTGGGGCACCTTACAATGCATCTGATCTCAGACACACTATTAGAGAGGGTTGGGGTTCCTTACATTGCATCTGATCTCAGACGCGCTATTAGAGAGGGTTGGGGTTCCTTACATTACATCTGATCTCAGACGCGCTATTAGAGAGGGTCGGGGTTCCTTACATTGCATCTGATCTCAGACGCGCTATTAGAGAGGGTCGGGGTTCCTTACATTGCATCTGATCTCAGACGCGCTATTAGAGAGTGTTGGGGTTCCTTACATTGCATCTGATCTCAGACGCGCTATTAGAGAGGGTTGGGGTTCCTTACATTGCATCTGATCACAGACGCGCTATTAGAGAGGGTTGGGGTTCCTTATAATGCATCTGATCACAGACGCGCTATTAGAGAGGATTGGGGTTCCTTACGTTGCATCTGATCTCAGACGCGCTATTAGAGAAGGTTGGGGTTCCTTACATTGCATCTGATCTCAGACGCGCTATTAGAGAGGGTTGGGGTTCCTTACAATGCATCTTATCTCAGACGCGCTATTAGAGAGGGTTGGGGTTCCTTACAATGCATCTGATCTCAGATGTGCTATTAGAGAGGGTTGGGTTTCCTTACAATGCATCTGATCTCAGACGCGCTATTAGAGAGGGTTGGGTTTCCTTACAATGCATCTGATCTCAGACGCGCTATTAGAGAGGGTTGGGGTTCCTTACAATGCATCTGATCTCAGACGCGCTATTAAAGAGGGTTGGGGTTCCTTACAGTGCATCGGATCTCAGACGCGCTATTAGAGAGGGTTGGGGTTCCTTACAATGCATCTTATCTCAGAAGCGCTATTAGAGAGGGTCGGGTTTCCTTACATTGCATCTGATCTCAGAGGCGCTATTAGAGAGTGTTGGGGTTCCTTACATTGCATCTGATCTCAGACGCGCTATTAGAGAGGGTTGGGGTTCCTTACATTGCATCTGATCACAGACGCGCTATTAGAGAGGGTTGGGGTTCCTTATAATGCATCTGATCACAGACGCGCTATTAGAGAGGATTGGGGTTCCTTACGTTGCATCTGATCTCAGACGCGCTATTAGAGAAGGTTGGGGTTCCTTACATTGCATCTGATCTCAGACGCGCTATTAGAGAGGGTTGGGGTTCCTTACAATGCATCTTATCTCAGACGCGCTATTAGAGAGGGTTGGGGTTCCTTACAATGCATCTGATCTCAGATGTGCTATTAGAGAGGGTTGGGTTTCCTTACAATGCATCTGATCTCAGACGCGCTATTAGAGAGGGTTGGGTTTCCTTACAATGCATCTGATCTCAGACGCGCTATTAGAGAGGGTTGGGGTTCCTTACAATGCATCTGATCTCAGACGCGCTATTAAAGAGGGTTGGGGTTCCTTACAGTGCATCGGATCTCAGACGCGCTATTAGAGAGGGTTGGGGTTCCTTACAATGCATCTTATCTCAGACGCGCTATTAGAGAGGGTTGGGGTTCCTTACAATGCATCTGATCTCAGACGCGCTATTAGAGAGGGTTGGGGTTCCTTACATTGCATCTGATCTCAGACGCGCTCTTAGAGAGGGTTGGGGTTCCTTACAATGCATCTGATCTCAGACGCGCTATTAGAGAGGGTTGGGGTTCCTTACAGTGCATCGGATCTCAGACGCACTATTAGAGAGGGTTGGGGTTCCTTACAATGCATCTTATCTCAGACGCTATGAGAGAGTACACTCAGTAGGATCAATAAATGTGCAATAATGTTATATAAAACACATAAAGGGTTCAAATCATGGAAACAAAATGCAGCATGGGCAAAACAGGCAACGGAACAACATTTTTATTTAAATATGAAAAAAATAAGGTTTAAATGTGAGCTGATTTGTACACTAGAACAGGAGTGGCCAACTCCAGTCCTCAAGGGCCACCAACAGGTCGATTTTTAAGAATATATCCCTGATTAAGCCACCTGTGCTGAAGCAGGGATAGCCTTAAAACCTGACCAGTTGGTGACCCTTGAAGATTGGAGTTGACCACTCCTGCATTAGATGATGACCTGTATTAAGACGCGGCCAATTGTCACTTATTTTGTTCAGCCATCTTTCTTCTAGGGTAGTTCAAAGAGAAATAAAATGGCAGACTCACGGTTTTCACCTCATTCATTTTTAGTATCTGTCTCACGTTTTCCACCAAATCTAGGGCGAAAAACCAGACAAGATGTCACAGAAAGTCTGGGCTTACAGCTTGGTCCCATCGATGTCTTCACCTTGACGTCATGGCTTCCTATTGGCATGCGTGACGCAGGACATTTAAATGCTGCCATTATGTTAGGCACAGAGTTCCCTACGGAGGTCAGTGTCTCTGGAAGCAGGGGGTCCCCGGAGCTGAAATTAAAGCTGTTCATCTCCGGAGACCCCGTTGTAAGGATTTGCCATTCTGGCGGTTCTATCCCCTTAACCCTTACTCGCTCGTCTGGTTCCTGTGGCACTCAAGAGAGGCAACCTAGCGTGGGCACTGCGCGGGTCCCATTGGTCTCCTCTGTTTGTGAACCCAGTGTCCGCTCCCGGTCCTCTGGTATTGACACGCGACGCATGCACGGTGCGCAGTCTCCCCGTCGGTCTGCGGTCCCTGCCTCTCGTTCCCGCTCTTATCCTGACGTCAGAGCTAGACGGCATAACTATACTCCGTGCTCCTCTGCTCCCACCGTTGGCACAGACACCACTTCGTCGGGGACTGTTCTGCGGGCGACTCTAGCGCACGCACCCACGCTCCAGGCTTTATGCCTCCACCACTGATGCGCATTCTCGCGCCGATGTCGGGGGCGCGTGGCACGGGCAGGTCTCTCCTCCTCAGGAAACTATCAGGAATACTCACCTCACCTGATTCCTGCTCCGGATTCTCCAACCACGTCCCTCGCTGCTTACGCACTTCCACGCTGCAGGTACCACGTTGGTTGCTCCCTCCTACTTATGCTCAGCTGCCCCACTGGCAAATAGGCTGAGCATGATTCTATGTTCCGTTGTGTTCATTGCTTCCAAGCCTCGCAGTCTTGTCTTGTTCGCAGCTCTCTGTCATTGACCAAGCTTGTTTTGGACTCCGCTCTTCTGTACTCCTGACCCCGGCTAACTACGACAATCCGCACCTCTCCAACCCTGACCTCGGCATCCGTACAATGACCATTCTCCTCTCTCCAACCCGGACCCCAGCTAATAGTACCTGCAACGATCCGTACCTCTCCAACCCAGACCCCGGCAAGTATATTGACTATCTGTACCTCTCCAACCCCGACCAACCTACACTCCAGGCGCGCCCACGCGGCTATGGGTGGTGTTTATATCCATCCCCACCTCGGCCCCGCTCTCACGCCTTGTTTGTGGTGAGCAAATCATGACAAAAGGGAGAGAGGAGGGAGGGTGGCAGGGGATGGATATGAGATTAGAGGGGTTGACACCAGAAGGAGTAGAAGTTGTATGTGAAAGGCGAGGACGAGAGCAAGTAGAAATAAGGCAGGGACCAGGATTGGGAGAGATATCCCCAGAAGCAAGGAGGAGAAGCATGGATAGAAAGAGGATGTGTGAGGATGATTTGTAGGGGTGTGTTTTAGTGCAGGAGGTATAGCTGTGGGGTGTCAGAGGGCGCAGGTAAGAAAGGAGTTCATGTGAACTGAGAAGTGGTGAAGGAAGGAGAGATGGAGAGATAGGAATAGAGTTAGAGACATAATGAGGCTGGTAGAAAGAAGTGCGTATTTAAAAAAAAAGTGAGCAAAGTAACCCAAAGCAAATAAAAACAGTAGTGGTGGCGTGGCAGCAATAGTTTAGTGCTGGATGTGCAGTCTGGGTACACAATGACCTCCTTTCCAGCGTCGTTCAAAATACAGTACATGTATAGCACATGTACAAAATAGTACATGTATAAACCTATAAACATGTTAACTGCTTTTGAAGGATGTGATTGATTTGATGCTTATTTGTACAGACGTGAGCCAATCATATCGCAGTATTATTTTGCCCGATTTCACAACCGTTTGTCTGTTCTGTTTTACAGTAATCGCTTTAATCTCAGAAGTGCCGGATACATAGCAACCAGGTCAAGCAAAAAATAAGTACCCGGGAAAAATGTTAAGTGGATGGATAAACAGGCGCAAATCAGTAAAAAATGGAATTTATTAAAAAAAAATAAACTTGTAATTTATAGCTAAAAATACTAAAAACGCAGGAAGCTAATCATCTAATTGTAAATGAGAATATTTGGAGAATAAAGTTCCTCCATCTGTTGCTCACTTAAAGGAGCAATCCGTGCCGGTGACATTTTTGGGAGAGAGGGAGAATTTATACAGGGGGTCTCCAGAGCTGAACCCCATTCCTTTCAGCTCAGGGGACCCCCTGCTCCCACAGATACTTTGCTCCATAGTAGGTGCCGGTAGCTGCTCCGGTTCAGAAAGCAGGGATTTAAAGTTGAAAGCTCCCGCGTTACATGGGCCAATAGGAAGCCGCACCGATGACGTCGCGGCTTCCTATTGGTCCACAGTGCGGGAAATCTTTGAAGAGTGGACATATTGTGAACCCTCGTAGCCAAGGAGAGCAGCTACCGGCTCTTAATTCGAAGGTATCTCTGGAAGCAAGGGGTCCCCGGAGCTGAAATTAACAGGGTTCAGCTCCGGAAACCCCCAGCTTAAATGCTATATAAAAGTAAAAAGCAATTAGCAAAAAAATCCGCTGGTTTGGATTGCTGCTTTAAACCCTTTGCTGTCAGAGTCGCTGGAAACACAATGCTTTTTAGCCGCTGCTAGTGATCCCACTTCCGTGAATAACACCTGATGTGGCAGGGAGGGGTTTGAATAAGAGGGAATGTCCCTTTAAACTGGCTTGGGGTGAGATCCTCGTTCTTGTGCAACGCAGGATGACTGCTGGGGGAGACTATTGCACAATCAAAAGAACTAACACTGATGACAGTAGTTTAATAATATATTCAGCATGAACTTTATTTTTTTTAGGAAGTCACTTAAACCAGCACTCCCCTTACCCCCTCACACCCACACACCTCTGCCCAGAAGCCTGTAGGAGTTCAGCTCTTATAATGTTAGTATCTTATCCCATGGGCATGTCCTGCGTTTCATTGGGAAAGCAAATTCTAGTGGTAAAAACATCATTTTCCTAATCTCTATCTTCTGAGGTTACCATAGTGACATCCAAGACGGTACTGGTCTCATTTTAACCTCCCGGACGCTTAATATTTCAAATGTTAATATATCCTGCAGGAAGCATCAGATTTCAAAAATAAAAACAGCTTTGGAAAAGGCAAGAAGGCGGCGAGCGGCACAGACTGCTGCTGTACCCTGTAAAGATAAAAAGCACGTATGAGCACATTCATGTCTGACAGGGCCCCCAAACCTGCCTTACCCTGTAATACTGCATATGCAAAGATAATGGCACTCAGCACGGACTGCTGCTTTAATACCTTCACTGCCAAAGAGGCCTGGAACCCATTCTATAGATCTGATACGCTCAGGGTGCACAATACGAACATTATATGACTTCAACTGGAAGGAAGGAGTGGCTCAGGGAGTATAGACACTGACTTTAATCTCCCTGTGCCTCAGGCACCAAAATCATAGAGTGTAAGCTCACCTGGGCAGGGACTGTGCCTGTAACATTCCTATGTACCGCGCGCTACGCTGTAAGTGTGACTCGCCTTGTGTCCCATTGGGAGAAAAGTGCAATATGAAATAAACTTGTTGTTATTATTAAACGTTATAGAGGCTTCTAGGGGAGGGAATTGCTGCTTTAAATACTGTTTTAGCTGTTACAATTCCTATTACTTAACCCGCACTCCCACCTAGTGGACAGACCGAAATGTTCCACTGAACCACAGACATTCAGACATGTGAATGTAGACTCCTTATTGGTATACTTCAAGGGAATTCATTTATTTTGATTTGGATTGTTTAAGAACTAATTCATGGTTTGTTTCTGATTAGTGCTTTTATTTTAGTTTCCTTGGCCGACCTGCCAATTGTTACCTATTTGTAGTCTCACTCTTCTGCCCCTCCTTAAATCTCACCCTAATATCTCACTATACCCTCCTCTGTCCCTCCTTACATATCACCCTAATATCTCACTATACCCTCCTCTGTCCCTCCTTACATATCACCCTAATATCTCACTATACCCTCCTCTGCCCCTTCTTACAGCTCACCCTAATATCTCACTATACCCCCCTCTGCCCCTCCTTACATCTCACCCCAATATCTCACTATACACTCCTCTGCCCCTCCTTACATCTCACCCTAATATCTCACTATACCCTCCTCTGTCCCTTCTTACAGCTCACCCTAATATCTCACTATACCCCCCTCTGCCCCTCCTTACATCTCACCCCAATATCTCACTATACCCCCCTCTGCCCCTCCTTACATCTCACCCCAATATCTCACTATACACTCCTCTGCCCCTCCTTACATCTCACCCTAATATCTCACCATACCCTCCTCTGTCCCTTCTTACAGCTCGCCCTAATATCTCACTATGCCCTCTTCTGCCACTTCTTACAGCTCACCCTAATATCTCACTATACCCTCCTCTGTCCCTTCTTACATCTCACCCTAATCTCACTGTACCCTCCTCTGCCTCTCCTAACATCTCACCCTAATATCTCAATATACCCTCCTCTGCCCTTTCTTACAGCTCACCCTAATATCTCACTATACCCTATTCTGCCCCTTACAGCTCACCCTATCTCAATATACCCTCCTCTGCCCCAATCTCTCACCTATACGCTATGCCCCTCCTTACATCTCACCCTAATATCTCACTATACACCCCTCAGCACCTCCTTACATCTCACCCTAATTTCTCGCTATACACCTGCCCGATTTTGACATTCTGCTGATGGCTGTCTTCTCTCTACCCCCTTTTGTATCTAAAGCTCTCTCCCGCCTAAAACCTTTCTCACTAGCACCCTCTCTATCCACCAATAAGACCCATATAAAAACCTTAGACACACTTACCAGAACACCCTCCTATGGTCTCTGGATGGTTTTCCTATGCACCACTTGGATTATAAGCTACTCGGGGCGGGGCACCTTTTTCCTAATGTTACTTTCATGTCTCAACTGCTCATTCCCATGTGGGTTATATTATTATGTCCCATGTGTAACTGCGGTGACGCACTGTGTTACATAAATGGCACTATATAAATAAAGACATACATACATTTGGGATACCGAGGTAACATCTTCGGTGACGCAACCACCTCAACCGGCCATGGCGCCAAAAGATTAACACAGCGGGGGTCCCATTCAGAAGCATGGACCTCCCCCCCCCCCCACAGCGCGATCGCGGCAGACTTTTGCTTGTTGATCCGCGGCGCTGGGGACAGTAACTTTTACTACATCTGTAGGTGTCACTGATTTTAATCAGTAATCCTTGTTTGGTCAACAATGTTGATTGCATGTGGTGCTTGCCCAGAGTCCTGTAAATGACTGTAACTGCTACAGGGTCAGCTACTCATGGTCAAAGTTTTTTTTTCATGTAGAGGAGATCAGAGGTAAATAAGATTTGATCCCAAGGTGGGGATATCCAGGAGGATCCATTGTGCCTATGTGAGAGGCCAGCTACCTGTAGATGACGACTTTATCCCTGACCCGCTCTGTATCCGGTGGCTGGTAACATATGTCATAACCCATGATGTGCCTGTGATTATCTACTCTGCTGTACGCAGAATACTTACCTGCTGATAGTATTTTACTTTACTAAAACCTACTTCACTATGAGCGTTTTTGCAATGTATCTTTCTTGTTGTTTTCTCTTCTAGTGTTAGGGGGTGCCGAGCCTCCCCTCTTGTTCATAGCTGGAGACATTCAATTTATTCACCCCAATATACGGTGTTGTAATTTATGTTTAAGACACATTGTGTTTATTGTGGTGGGTACTATGGGAACTGTAGATTTGATTTAACGACGTTCTTTAATACTGGTATCACTTCATGTTTACAGTAGCGCACTTAATTCTATATACACTATTTTTTCACTTGCCGCTTTAACACTTTGGGTGCCCAAAGACATTCGATACTACGTCATGGAGCCTGGCACTCCAGGGGCACTGTGACCTAGTAGTTATGTCATAAACTAATTGCATGTTTTTTGAGTTCCCGCCAGCTGGAGAAGAAAAAATAAAGAGAGGAGAGAGTGAGGGAGAGAGGGTAAGAGCAGGGCCGCCGACGGGGAAAGAGCTGGAACAAGTGTACCGGACCCAGCGTTTGTGGGGGGCCCGGCCTGGCCTAACTTCTGCGTCCGGCTGTCGGGCCTCTGGTTGCCGGCCCCTGGCTCTCCCCAGCTGCTGTGAGCTCCTCGATGCCAGACTGGGCTACTCCTCTGCCGGTGTGCGCCAGAAACGGAGTGTGACTTCCAGGGGGGGGGCAGTTTCTGGTGCACACGGCAGGAGAGTGGCCCAGTCCCACAGAGAAGGAGGCCCAGGCAGCATCTGGGGAGAGCCGGAGCACCAGAGGCCTCAGACCACCCAAAGGTAGGTATGGGGTGTGTGTGGTATTTTGTGTGTGCTGGGGGGCTATTCTATTTTGTGTGTGTGGGGGGGTATTGTATTTTGTATGGGATTTATTGAATTTTGGGGAGGGGGGCTCGCGAGATGTAAAAGGGAGGTGCCTGCAAGGCCACCTACATGGGGAGGGAGTGGGGAAGGTCGAAACTCTAGTCCGGGGCACCAGAAAATCTGTATGCGGCCCTGCGTGTTATAGTGAGTGGGAGGGACAGTGAGTGGGAGAAAGGGGGAGAGTGAATGGGAGGACGAGAGTGGGAGAGAGAGAGTGGGATAGAGAAATGGGGGCGTGAAAGAGTAAGGGTTAAAGGACCAAGGCCCCTAATCAAGTAAGATGATGCTTTGTAATAAGTTGCATGCCTTTTTGACTGCAAAGAGGTTAATTTGGCATATGTAACGGGCAATATTACTGTAAATGTGAATGGGATATACAGTATGTGATGTATCGTCCCATAAACATTTATCAAACAGTGCTAATGCTTTTCTCACGACCCACCACAAGATGGTGCAATTGTATCAGAGTTGTGTAAAGGAAAATGTAATACAGCAAAATAAAAATTAAAGGTTAAACAACTCATCGATGTAATCAATGTTCTTAGAAAGATTCAATCATCCTTAAAGTGAATACATTTTATTTTCCTTGGGCCCTATGTCATCTATTTCTATCAGATACTAACTGGCGTCTGTGGTAAGCACTGTCCATGCTGGCGTTTCCAAGGAGCGGCCTGTTAGTAGGTTTCCATTCTGCTGCTGCCACCACCTCAGAGAAGTCCTGGTCTGGAGAGAGATAGAGGGAGAACTGCTTCTCTAGTGACCTCTAATGTATGTCCCCCTTCCTTAGAACCTCTGTCTGGAGTGGATGCATATGCAGCCTTGTCCATAGAAATGCTTGTATGGGGGCTGACATGAGCCCTAGCACTCCCATAGCCTGCAAAGAGATATGCTTGAGGCAGTCCTGAGGCCTGGACTTGTTTGTTCAGATTTTCTCTTTTGTCTGAAAGGCAAATAGACTTTGCTGTGGCTTGTGTCAAATTTCAGAGAGGGCACTACTGAGATACCTTGCTCCCAGATTGCTGCTGCTAACACCACCATTACTTTTGTGCAGGCTGTGGGAGCGGATGACCGGCCAAACGGCAGAACTTTGAATTGAAAGTGCTTCACTTTGTCCTCTCATATGGCAAATCTCAATGTTTGGGCGAGCGTAGCAGATGGGAATATGCAGGTATGAGTCCTTTACATCGATCGCTGACATAAAATCTCCCGGATTTAATTTGTTGATGACAGATTTGAATTACTCCATTTTTAAATGCTCCCTGCGGACATACAGATTATTTATTTTTTTAGCTACAACACTGAACTGAACTCTCCTGATGCTTTTGGAACCATGAACATTATGGAGTATGTTCCGTTCTTCAATTGATGCTGTGGTACTGTACATACGACTCCATCCACCCTGAATTTGTGCACTGCCTCTCTCTGGATTCCCCTTTTGATTGGACATACTGGTGAAGGAGTGACTAGGAATATTCTTGCTGGCTTTTCTGTAAACTATATTGAATATCCTCAATCAGCTGATGGAACCAGCGATCTGTTGTCTGCTGCCATTGTGTAGCAAAATCTGTCGTCCTACTTGCTGACCGCCTCTTGGAAATAAGTCTCCGTCGTCAGAAAGATGTTGATCTTTTGAAACTTGGGCCACCTTCCTCTTGTGGTTCTTCCCACTGTTGTGGTCCTGAAGACGACTGCCCTCTGAAGCTCTTGCATGACCTGTATTCTTTCTGAGGACTTGGGCCACGAAAATGATCTGTGGGTTTTGATGGCTCTTCTGTCTTGGGGTAAAGCTCTTGTCTTGTTATCTGCCAACAAATTTCTCCAGTTCCACTCCAAATAATGAGCCTTCTAGAGGAAAGGTTGTTCTTAGAAGTGGCATCTGCTATCCAAGCCTTGAGGCATAATATCCTGCGGGCTGCTGTTACAAGGGCCCTGCATGTAGCTGTTCGGAGGGTGGACTCCATAGATACATCACCAGTGTCGGATTTCCCATGCCTAGGGCGGGCAAATTGTGGGGCAGCAAATTTCCCTCCCCCCACATAGAGGCCCCGTTCTCTTCCCCACTGATTACTGGGGGAGAGAGTGGGGCCTCTGTAAAGTTATCTTCTCCTTCAGCATCGCATCACATTGCCACGTGATGTCACATTGGCATGGAAATGTGGCGTCATTTGACACCGCAATGCTGAAGAAAGAGGGCAGCGCCCCAGGAGGAGATGCCCCAGGCGACACCAAGGTAAGTGCCTACGGGCCACTGTACGTCACATAAGTAATCCATGCCCAGTAACTGAGTAATCTTCTAGGGGAATGGTCGATCTTCTGGATAGTCTTGCTACTGGTATGTCTACCTCTGGAGAGCTATCCCAAACCTTGGATCAAATGGGTATATTTGGCTAAATCATCTCCATAAGGATGGCTTCTTATCTGGATGCTACCAGTCTTCACTAATCACGTTTTTGATTGCTGTATGCACTGGGAAGACCCTTGACCTTCTATGCTAACTCATGAACATACGATCCTGCTTCCTTATAGGCTCCTTTACCACTTCTATTTCCATTACTGTTTTTACTGCTTTCACTAGTATGTCAATATCTTCTGCTGTGAAGCTTGAATATTCTCTCACTTCCCCGTCTTCATTGGATGAGTGATCTGGAAATTATGTTAATACCGAGGCTTCCCAGTCCGATTTCTGTGAGAATGCCGAGTAAAGCCTCCGATATTCTCTAGCTTCGTAGGCTGCCCTTGGGTCTTCTCTTTGTATTGATGACTCTAGCGCTGTCTGTGAAATAGCTGCTTTAAAGCTGCCAACGGTCTGCTGCATTGCTGATTGGAACCATCCCAAAAAGTCCTGAATCTGGATGGGATTTTACTCTATTGCCGATGGCTTATGCAAGCATTGCACAATTTCTTCTTGTACTTGTCAGGTAGAAGCTGTTCACATCCTAAATAAGTTAAATGCAGGTCTTTGCTCTTACATCCCCTGTACTGGGTTCCTGAGAGGCCTCAGGCCCTGCATTGTGGGGGTCTGACATCTGTGGGATACGTAATATACACAACCCCCAGCTCTAACTCTAATCTCGGGTTTCCCCTGTATCATTCCCCTTCCAGAACTTGACACTAAGACAGCAGGTAAGGGGTTAATTGGCCATGTAGCTGCTTCTATACACTCTCCATATTCCCAGTGATCTGTCTCCTCTGGCACAGCTTTTTTGCCAGTCTGAGCCCTCTTTTCAAAAAGCACGACCATGTGGCATGTCATGCCCAGTTGCCATTGGGACCGGCCGACACTACAGGCCCCCGTATGGCCTCATACCCCCGATGCTGATGTCAGACTGCTGCAGGGGCACTTTGTCTGGCTCCGCCTGCATAGGAAGCGATGTCGGACCCCCCTCCCCCTTCTCCTGCAGCAGTCTCGGTCGTGGCATCTCTGTGGTGCTCCAAGGGATCTTTGGGATGCTGGTTCAACATCTCCGTACCAGCCCCCACAGAGGTAAGCGACTGCCGACCTTGCATCGGAGAACCACTGGCCCCTTCCTGCCAGTTTTGTGTCCAGGATAGGTTGTCCTTGGCCACCCTTCCCCCTTAGGTGGTGGTTACCTGTAGGCCAAAGACCATCTGAGGGATCATCATAACAATAAACTTTACAAGGTCCTAACACCACGTAGGATAGGACAAACACTGTACAGGTAAAGGGGTGGGGTGTGTGCTATATATATGGCCGGTGCAAACTTTTTCCTGTACCTCAGAAGGTGGACTCTATAACCCATGGTGCTGCTGGATGGATCAAGTCTCATACCCCATATTGCCTAAACCACATCTTATTCCCTTACGGCTGACAGAGCCAGCACATAATTTACTCTGTAATTACCATTCACCCATCAAATGCTTGTTCCTGATAAAGAATTCCTACTGGGAAATAACAATTGACATATATTGGTATACTTTAAAACGAAGTGCCTTGATCCATCCATTCATTATTGTACTGTTTCTGATATAAGAACACAATAGATTTGTTTTTTTCATTCATTTTTAATAGTCTCGTACCCCTTGGGAACCAATGTCTCACTCTGCACTTCACGGTTTCCCTTATGTTACCACAATATGAGAACTATTTACTAAAGTCCCCCGGCTGCAAAACTGAGGGAAGAACGACACTAGATTTATTAAGGAGAAACATAGTCATTAAATCCAATAGGATTTTCATACTTAAAGCAGCAGTTCAGGCAATATCCTACATGTGTATTTTTTTTAAAATAAATCAGTTCTGTACTATGAGAAAATACTTGTAGCATTAAAAAATATGTTTTAAATACATTTTTAATGTTTCTAATGTAGGAAGCATTTCCAAAGTGACAGCCCCCTCCCCTTCTGATAGAGGGAGGGGCTCAGGAGCCAGAGCCCATCTAGCAGTGCACCAATTGTATCTAATAACTGCCCAGTCAATCATATTTTAGCTACATTGCCCACAATGCTGTGCAAGAACTGAATTAAATAATCCTGAGCAAGCGATTTATTACAGAACGGATTGATCTGCAGCTTAGCTAATCACTTGCACTGTGCAGATTGTATTGATGCACATATTGAATGGGAAGAAATATATATATATATATTTTTTTAACTGCAGCTTTAATACACCTTTTGGAATATTTGTGCCCTGGTTTTGCCCCTAATTTGGCTGCCAGGAGACTGATACATAAGTACATAGGGCGCGGCTCTGCACTGGCGCCCGCACAGGGGCCCCGATGTGGCCCTTGGATTCTCTGCCCATGCTAATTTCAAACTAGTTATTAGGCAGCCGTGCAGTTTTTATACTGAAACGCACTTGTAAGTTAAGGTAACGTAAACATATATGGTACACCGTGGCAAAATGTCCGCCCCCATATACATTTGCCGCGCTCTCGAGTCTATCGGGCCTGATGGGAATGCACGTAGCTGTAGCGGCCGCCTCCTCGCTGTCGCCCTCCTTCTCTTTTGTAATTGCAGCGTCAAATGAAGCTGTGGACGTCACCAACGTGACGTCACACGGGGTCTCGTTGCCATGGCGTCAAATGACGTCATGACGGTGCATTACCATGACAACGCGCCGCTCTGCGATGTCACATTGGTGACATTCGGGGCTTCATTTGATGCTGCGGTTCAGAAGGAGAAAAAGGGCAGCAGCGAGGAGGGGGCCGCCGCGTGTGCCATGGGGCGCGGATTTCCAAATCTGTCGCTGATGGTACAGATATAAACGATAGCAAAATGTTGAAATATCATTTTCAAGTCTTTAAATGTATCTAAAAACACATTACAATAAGCTTGTGCCCCTTCTAATGTAAATGTTCTCTCATCTGGCCCATTTGGAGAACTAGTAACAGAGACCTGTCCTTGGGGCCACATTTACTAAATGATGCTAAGCCTTAACATACATATTCCTGCTAATATGCATTCAATATCTTTACAGAAATGCCGAGTCATTCTTACATACATTCCTGAAGGAGGACAAGGAACATGCAAGCAAGTCTATTGGCAAAATACGGAGGGGAAAAAATATTGTGGTTTGTTCTGTGATTAATCTACAGTGTGAGTGTAATGATGTGGTTATATTTGGTTTAACTACATTGTAGAATGACAATTACATTTTGTTTGCAAGCATGATGAAATGCAAATACTGTACTTCTACTCCAAATAAATACCGCAGCGCTGCATTAACTGTACTCCATTTTTTTTGCCTGTTTTAATAAAAAGAACAGGAGACAGAAAGTGGATCTTTCCCCTGCCTTCACATGCTAGCAACAAGTCTATACTAGGTCTATGACCCAAACAGTACCTGCTAAAAAGATACAGTTAAGAGTGTATGAATATACAGGGGGTCCTCGCTATCCGACAGTCCGTTACCCGACACCAGATAATGCATCAGCTGAACGCAATATCCAACTCCGGAACGGATTATCCGACGCTCACCGCAGCGGATTAACATTGGATCCGCAATCCGACAGCAGTTTGCAGGACGGATTCCGGTGACTAACCGAGGACCGCCTGCATCTATTTACTTTTGCCTGTAAAGTTCACCAGCCCCTTGTTCATGCAATTGTGCACGTGTTTAGTACTGCAGTTGCAATCCATCCATAGTATAAACATTCATGCAACGGATATTTACATATGGATGATGCTTTGTCTATGATAAAACAAAACTGACCAAGATGGATTCTAGCAGGCCAGGAAACACTACTCATTCAGTACATTTAGATGGATGCAGGTGTGTGTGTTTCGGATCTTTTTTGTGAGAGCCAGAATGTTCTGTAATTATAACTGATAAGCTCATGCACATACAACACGTGGGTGATAGATTAACATGAGCAGGGACAGGGTGTATAATAGACCAATATCGAGGCAGGGAAGGGTTAAAGAGAAAAACCCAAAAGAATTCCTATTTGCACTCACCTATACTATTAAATGGTAAGGAAAGAGTCAATCCCTGTGTAAAAACCCATATACCATTTAGTGATATACAATAAAATAGTTTAATAAACAGTTATGCAAAGACAAATACAAATTGTTAAAAGAAACAGGGAGTGGGTGCAGAGAGTGGAGTGCTCAATCTGACCTTGTATAGTCAGCACGCAGCTATCAGCAACAAATACCTATTGGTATATCATATCAGGCTAATGCATAACCCTCCTATTGTGCACATGTTCTTGCATGCTACAAGTGGTGTATGTATACCATAGTCATGGAAAGGACCTCTAACACATCCAACCTGTATGTGGCTAGCGTATATGTCCTATCTCAAAGGAAATTGTGCTGTACTTCACCAGTAGTTAATAGCTGGATTCTGCCAGTGTCTCTAAGTTACACAGCAGCTGCCTCCTAAATCAGGGAATGTGTTGTGGGTCTCCCTTAGAAGTATCCCCTCTGTTATCTCAGATTCCCCCCATGTAGAGTCCTGACATACAAGCCTCCAGACCGGAGACAAACCATCAATCAGTACGTGTATAGCGTTGTCAATAAGGCCTCGGTCCCGCTGCGCTCGTTGGCGCGGGCAGCGGGTCGCGAGTTCCCCACCAGCAGGGGAATCCTCGCGAGTCGGTCCCGGTCCCCACTGGCTGCACAGCTGATTACACGCTGTAGCGCGTCAGCCGCTGGAGACACCAGAGAATGGTGTTTCCTAGCGTTGACGCGTGACGTGTGTGGCTGTGAGCCAATGGGGAGGGGAGGCTTCGGGAGGAGGAGAGGCTTCGGGGAGCGGGGAGGAGTGTGGAGGGACAGCAGGTGAGTGCCTTTCTCTGTGTGTGTGTCTGAGTGCGTGCATGCCTATCTGTGTGTGTATGTGTGTGCCCGAGTGCGTGAGTGCCTGCCTCTGTCTGTGTGTGTGTGTGTATGAGTGCCTGCCTGTGTGTGCGCGCGTGTGTGTGTATGAGTGCGTGAGTGCCTGCCTGTGTGTGTGCGCGCGTGTGTGTGTGTATGAATGAGTGCCTGCGTGTGTGTGTTTAAACTTACTTTCCAGCTCCAGCCCGAGTCCGTGGAGGGAGGGGGGGGAGAGTAGCGGGTCCCTCCGCTCAAGCCACGCCCCCCTCCCTGTCAAAACAGGACAGGCACTGTCAGGACAGTGTAGGGAGAGCCCCAGAGCCCGGGAAAGCTTGCGCACGCGCAGGGCAGGGGAGAGAAAGCCCGCGAACCCCTAGCCTACCAGGGAAGGCTCTGCGCTGGGACTACATATCCCATGAGCCTCTGTATGCCCCTTGTGACACCAGGGAGCCAATAGGGCTTAGGGAGCTCCTGGGGAAATGGATACATTTGGCGGGCTGGAGCTACGTGTCAGTCAGGAAGAAGCAGAGCAAGGAGGCAGACAAGGAAAGGAGGTAGGGTACGGGAGAGAGGGATCCCCTGTACTAGCCAGCACCCCCTTGGCCCAAGATAGCTCTAGTTATCCCATATAGTGAGTGTTGCCAGGGATGCCCTAGAGTAAGGGACCCTGTCACTCAGGTTAGTCAGTTGCTAGTGGGAGTCAGGACTGGGCCTCGTTAGGGGAGTAGGCAGACGCTTAACCCCTTAGGCCCCAGATAGACTCTCCCTCTCCAGTGTATGGTGTATGTAGGATTGGTTGCTGTGTGTTGTCGCTGCATGTGCTGGGCGCAGTGCGTGCAGCGTGTGTGGATGTCTGCAGGCTGACGGTGTTAGCTGTGTGTCTGCTGCAGGCTGTTAGTATCTGGGAGTTAGTAGCTAGGTGTTAGGAGTAGCTATATGTTAGGGAGGATTAGGGACTTGGGTAGCTAGGGGAGTGGGGCAGGTTATTACTCCGCAGGCCCTAGGAGATTTCCCCAAGCCACCCCAGGTTGCGGTTCATCAGGGACAGGCTCTAGGTTAGGGTTCCTGTCACGTTAGGGTTAGTTAGGGATAGACAGGGATAGCGGCGGCTGCTGTTCCCGTGATTCGGTTGCTGTTACCGTGAGACGGTTGTGTTCCCGTGAAGCGGTGGGACCCTCGTTGGGGTTCCTGGAGAAGTACCTGGAAAGGATCAGACGGATGCATCGCACGTCTGACCCTTTGAAAAGAGTGTTGCAGGCCCGAGCATCGGAGTGCTCGGAAGGTATTTCTACACATGTGCACCAACAGGCCTAACAGATAATTTAGTGACTGCGCAGTCACCCACGACCTCCGTAGGAGTACGGGACATTGGGTGTGGGGGATTACAGGACACTGGGTGGGAACACCAGACATTGGGCCTGAGGTGATAAGGTTAACAGGTTATGATGTTATGTAAATGTGATGATATTCTCCATGCATGTTAGTAAAGTCATATAGTTAATATACATGCTGTCTATGTGATTATTATTGTGATTGTCCTGCGAGGAACCACTCCCCCTCTGGTGGGAGCCATCGCAGGTGGAGGCGCTGTACCGAGAAGATGTTGTAAGTGATCACCCCTAGTATAATTACCCCAGGTTCCCCGTGGCGGAAGCTCAGCCCTCCTGTGAGCCAACAGGTAATGCACCACACCTGAGTAACCTTGTATGTTCCCCGCACTCACACTGTATATGCGATTGGGTGGGGTGGAATACCCGTTACAGGTATATGGGTTTTTACCCAGGAATTGAATCTTTCCTTACCATTTAATAGTATAGGTGAGTGCAAATAGGAATTCTTTTGGGTTTTTCTCTTTAACCCTTCCCTGCCTCGATATATGTTGTCATTTCCCGTATGCACCTCCTATCTATACGTATATATTTTGTGTACATTTGGTGAGCGGCAATATCCTCTGTTTCTGTATAATAGACCAACAGAGAATGAGATTGAAAGAGTACGTGATATGATGTGTAATAAAACGCATTGAATTATGTGGCCAAATTTGTATTCGCTGTAAATGTCATTTTTCACTTTTTTAAATTATCGCAAATTTGTTGGTGAAATAAAAAAAAATATGGTGCCGACTTTTTTTGGAAGCCAAGAATATATATATATATATATATATATATATATATATGTACAAGAAAGGACTGCGCTGTTGTCTTAGATGCCAGAAAACAATGTATTATATTAAAAAAAATAGTAAAATAAATTTTACAATGGGTAAAATAGTGTACCAATAAAAATGATAATAATCATTCAATACCAATAAAGCACAATACTAAATATCTAACAAGCAAAGAAAAATAAAATAAAAAATGCATAAAAAAATTTGAATAAAAAATACGTGGTGCTGTGAACCTTCCTTAGTCTGCTCAATGCAGATAGTCCTATGGAGTCCAAATAATTGTACCAATAGTTGGGGAGTAAAATAGCACTGGTAGGAAAAGCAGGCAGCTTCTTTAAAAGGGCACAACGACCTCCCTCTCCACCTGCATAGAAAAAATAGAAGAAAAAAAAGCGCAAAATCCTAGTGCATTACTGTGCAAACTTGATAAATTTAATGCCCAAAAATCTCAATAAAAATGAACTCACAAACATAAAACAATTAAAAGCATTTTATGAGATATACTCATGCTCCAAGGACAAGGAAAACGCTGCTTGACTGCTGTCTTGGCTCCGTCACACCTCTGGATCTGAATGCTGCCTTTGCTGTTCACCGATAGCAGGAACTGACGTTTTTGGCACTCCGCAATGATCTCTCCCCGGGTATACACCGACAGATGCTTTTTTGTTCCCACCGGGGACGATGGATATCGCGGACCAGCGGATGACGTCACAAAGATGGCGGAGGATACCGGACCGATTGAATTCAAAGCAGTTCTGGAGCAAGCGTTTGTGAAGGTCCACTGCACACCTTCCCTACGCGTTTCATCAGATGGACTGACTTCTTCAGGGGTTGGGGCTCTGGGTGTGTGGTGTAAAGTATATATACACACCCACGAGTCCAATTAAGTAGATTAGTTAATAGGCAAAACAATGTGTGGGCAATTTGCATGATTGAATAGTCCCATAGGTTAGATGTTTGAACACCTGATAATAGGTATCCACAGTTACATATATGCCAACACATAATAACATAATATAAAGATGATAACACTAATAATAATAATACACTCTTTGGTCATTTAAATCAAGTCAGGACATCAACTGTTAGTTTGTTTTAATACATTTATTATTATTAGTGTTATCATCTTTATATTATGTTATTATGTGTTGGCATATATGTAACTGTGGATACCTATTATCAGGTGTTCAAACATCTAACCTATGGGACTATTCAATCATGCAAATTGCCCACACATTGTTTTGCCTATTAACTAATCTACTTAATTGGACTCGTGGGTGTGTATATATACTTTACACCACACACCCAGAGCCCCAACCCCTGAAGAAGTCAGTCCATCTGATGAAACGCGTAGGGAAGGTGTGCAGTGGACCTTCACAAACGCTTGCTCCAGAACTGCTTTGAATTCAATCGGTCCGGTATCCTCCGCCATCTTTGTGACGTCATCCGCTGGTCCGCGATATCCATCGTCCCCGGTGGGAACAAAAAAGCATCTGTCGGTGTATACCCGGGGAGAGATCATTGCGGAGTGCCAAAAACGTCAGTTCCTGCTATCGGTGAACAGCAAAGGCAGCATTCAGATCCAGAGGTGTGACGGAGCCAAGACAGCAGTCAAGCAGCGTTTTCCTGGTCCTTGGAGCATGAGTATATCTCATAAAATGCTTTTAATTGTTTTATGTTTGTGAGTTCATTTTTGAGATTTTTGGGCATTAAATTTATCAAGTTTGCACAGTAATGCACTAGGATTTGGCGCTTTTTTTTCCTTCTATTTTTATATATATATATATATATATATATATATATATATATATATATAACAACGTGATGTCATGACGCCATTACGTCTGAATCAAGGTAAAAGAAGGGGGGGAGAAGCGCGAGGAGAGAGGGAAAGCCAGCAGGTGGGCGCAGGGGGAAAAAAAATTGCGCCCCTCTGCCTTAGCCTACTCAGTCGCGCATGCGTAATCAACCCTACGCGTTTCTCAGACTACTTTCCGCTTCCTCGTGAGTTATTCAGGAACATTGGGATCTTCTCCCTTTTATGGCTCCCGCAGATGACGTCACATAGTGCCTAATGAGCATATATCAGTCCCACAAACCTACTGATACACAGAATCAATCCCCTCTCGAATGGTAAAAGGTGCTTCCCATTTCACCACTACAAATGGGAGTACATATTTTCTCCAGTGCAAACAAACTATATCTGTTGGTTGATGTATCTGTATCTTCTGTAACCAGGGTCACATGTAGGATGTGAATGACTCGTGTTTTAACTCATCCCCTTTTAAAAGCACACAAAGTCCTTCTATTTTCTTCAACTTTATTGTGGGAGTCAACAGAAATATAAAAGGTACTTGCAGATGGTGTAATGTAGTGAGAGAGCGCTTCTCTAGATGAAGGTGCCTTGGTATGGGGGGACGGTAAAAAAGGATGGCCTTGCAGGGGGTGTAATGGAGGTGGAATGGGGAGGAATGTAGGGAAAAGAAATACACTTTCCTGTGGCAGGCAGGAACAGTCTAAGGACCACTATAACTGCCAGAAAGACAGGGGAGCTGGGCTGAACCAACCTTCTAGCTAAGAAGATTGGAAGGTTGCCAGGGCAACAAACTAGGGCGGTGTAAAGGGGGCATATGTAGCAATAATGTTGCATTTTACACAGGCAGCTACCTGCTGGAACAGGAGAAAAACATGCAGCTTAAGGCTGCGTCCAGGGTGCCTTCTCCCGTGCTGAGGCGCGCGGAGGCTGAGGGAAAGCAGGTGCTTTCCCCGGCCTTGGTCCGCGCGCCGTTCGGGGGTGTGTCGGGGGCGGGCCAGTGACGTCACGGAGCTGATTCGCCCTCATTGGGCAAACCGCTCACATGACCGGCCCTGTGCTCCGGCGAGCGCCAAATCTAAAATTTGTATAAGGCCTTGGACATAGTGGGATGAGCATTGCTGAACGGCGCTGAGCTGATGCACTTACCCCCTGCATCTGTCATCAGCGCGGCTTTACAGCCGCTTCCGCATGCGTGCGGAGGCTCAGAAAATTTGCAGAGACAGGCAAGTTTAAAATTTGCCGCTCGGGGAAGCTGAGGAGCGGTCACGTGACCGCTCACATCCAATGGGAGCGAGGGACTAGCCCCGCCTCCTGACACGCCTCCACCCCCAGTCACTGCCTCGCCTGCCAGGACAGAAAAAAGTACCATTTTGAGCAGGCGAAGCAGAGCAGGAGCGCTGATCAGCGCGGCCCGAGGCACCATGCCCGAGGCATAAGACCTACACTTCCGCACGCTTGCGGAAGCGTAGGCGAGCCCCTACTAAAGCCGCTCTCATTGCAGCTGTAGGGGCTCACTGGTAAGCACCAGCGCGCCTCAGCACGGGTCAGCGCCTAAGCGCTGACCATGCCCGAGGCCTAACTAGGGAGACAGTTAACTTGAAAGCTGCAAAGGGATACAGAAAATGTGTAATCCTGTTCTTGGACACTGTATATAGCTTGAAAATTACATCGTTGCCAATAATGGAGGCCAGATAACACATCAATAATATGTACATATATGTAATATGTAAACATTATGATTCCTTTCTTCAAACAGGTATGTTTCCTTGAGCTGAATTCTACCATCAATTGCAAGAGAACTTAAAATGTAATGAACTATTTGGGTATGTTCCTGTGAGTTGATTAGGCAGACCCCTCCCTAAATTGTTATTCAATTGCATATGATCTGAGTATTTAAGACCTCTCTCTATCTTGGCTGTGAGTCATATGGATGTGTGTCACATCAAAGTGTCACATTTAAAGTGTCTGGCAGAATTAATTTTGGGGTTGAAATTGGAGGTGAAGATTTGAGATCTGGACTCTGCACAACAACTTTGCAACTGTGAGAACGTGACTTTCTAAATGCTGTGATTAGTTGTACTCTTTCTATCCTTCAATACCTGGGAAGTCTCTCCTCCTGCATCTCACTCTGCCCTCCCTCTTGCTTTTTCTGTTGACTGCTTCCACACTCCTTTGTGAACGTCTCTGTTCTCTTCAACTTCCCTACTCCCCTCCTATCCATATTTCTGCATCTCTCCTCCTCTGCCTGTGCCCATACACTGCACCATTATTTACACACCTCTCTCCCAACAACTTATTTACCCCTCAATAAAAAAAACACCCATACAAATCCTCTATTCACACCCTCTATCTCCTCCTTCCTGCTGTTGGGGATCTCCCCTAAGCCAGACATACTCACCTGCTCTCACCCACGCCTCCCTGCCATCTCTTCCCCTGTTAATGGTGTGAACCTTCTGATTTAATACTGACAAACCTTAAAACTAGTCCCACAAATCAAGCATCACAACAGCCTGCACTCATGGCTACTGTCCCACATCCTAGTAATAGGGGAGGGGGGGGGGAAGATGTGGAGTAACCCCGCTCAGCCACTGGGATATGAGGGTAGAGACTGGAAAGGGTGCTATCAGGGATAAAGATATGTACTGAGAAACAAGGAAAGAATCCCACAAGATGCACTCACTGGGGGTAGAGCTCAAAATAAATACATTTTATTAATGATAACAAGAAAAACAATCTAATTAAAACCTAACGCATGTTAGGCACAGCGGAGTATGGAATGCTTAATGTAAGTCTATGCCTGGGTATAAACACTATACGAGTGATCCAGGATAAGGACTAATGGCTAGTTCATAGCCTGGTGGTGTTAATGATAATATAGAAGGTGACCAGTTGGTAATATATATAACTCCAACAATAGTCACAGTAACATAAGGTCATATATGGGGTAAATGTACCAGGCACAATGTTGATGTACTGCTATCCTTAATTACCCTGCAGTGTTGGTGTACAAATAGTACCAAGTGCCTGCTCATAGAAGGGCGTTCTGCTCTGCTGCATGTGGGTATAGACGGGCTAAACGATTGTCCCAGTTGGTCATGAATGTTTAAACAAACAGTAATAGTCGTTTAGCAACCTTTCAAAGTCAGAGGTAGTGAGTCATTCACTCCCCATAACTCAGGGTGCATAACGAATAGTGCCAAGGGTTAAACAACTGTCCCATTTGACCATGAATATCAGACACCAAGCACAGTGTGCATATATTATTATCCCCGATTACACTGTAGTTATGGTGTTGCTATACAGGTAATGACAAGTGTTTGCTCATGAAACGGCTTTGTGCTCTGCTGCATGTGGGTATACAAGGGGTTAACCGATTGTCCCACTAAATACTGGATGCCAAACAAACTGTAGTGATGCTTAGGCAGCCTTCTGAAGTCAGAGGCAGTGATTCATTTACTCCCCATAGCCCAGTGTGTGTGCCAGGGGTTAAACAGTTAACCTACTTGGGCATAGATACCAGACAGGCAGTAGTGATCGTTTAGCAGCTTTCCGGAGTCAGAGGCTGTAAATCAGGGCTGCACCCCGTGCGGCCCCCCTTCAACCCCCCCTTCTTTAAACCCCCTTCCCTGGTAGGGAAAGGACGCGCTCTCACCTAACCTCCTCCAGCACGGGGACGCGCTCTAGCAGTGTAGCGCGACCCGGAACTTCCGGGTCTGCTGCTAGAGCGCGCATCCCTCGCGCTTCCCTGCCGCAGCCAACGTTGTACGCGGGGCGGCGTCATGTGGGCGAGCCAGCCGCTGATTGGTCTCTCGGGTGCGTGACGCAGCGAAAGAGACAGACAGCGGGGAGGGTGATCTCGCTGTCGCCGTCATCGTAGCCGGTTGTGTCTCGCGGCCTGGGTGGTTGGTGACGCTTCAGCAGGAGACGCAGCAAAGAGGGAGAGTGAGGTGAGGGAGGACATGCGCGAGGCTTAAGCAGGGGACATGGGAAGGGGGCTGCTGACATGGGAGGGAGGCTGCGGGGCTGCTGACATGGGAGGGGGGCTGCTGACATGGGAGGGGGGCTGCTGACATGGGAGGGGGGGCGCTGCTGACATGGGAGGGGGGGGGGGGCTGCTGACATGGGAGGGGGGGGGGGCTGCTGACATGGGAGGGGGGGGGGCTGCTGACATGGGAGGGGGGGGGGCTGCTGACATGGGAGGGGGGGGGCTGCTGACATGGGAGGGGGGGGCTGCTGACATGGGAGGGGGGGGCTGCTGACATGGGAGGGGGGGGGCTGCTGACATGGGAGGGGGGGGGCTGCTGACATGGGAGGGGGGGGGCTGCTGACATGGGAGGGGGGGCTGCTGACATGGGAGGGGGGGGGCTGCTGACATGGGAGGGGGGGGGCTGCTGACATGGGAGGGGGGGGCTGCTGACATGGGAGGGGGGGGGCTGCTGACATGGGAGGGGGGGGGGCTGCTGACATGGGAGGGGGGGGCTGCTGATATGGGAGGGGGGGGCTGCTGATATGGGAGGGGGGGGCTGCTGATATGGGAGGGGGGGGGCTGATGACATGGGAGGGGGGGGCTGCTGACATGGGAGGGGGGGGCTGCTGACATGGGAGGGGGGGGCTGCTGACATGGGAGGGGGGGGCTGCTGACATGGGAGGAGGGGGGTGGGGGGCTGCTGACATGGGAGGAGGGGGGTGGGGGGCTGCTGACATGGGAGGAGGGGGGTGGGGGGCTGCTGACATGGGAGGAGGGGGGTGGGGGGCTGCTGACATGGGAGGAGGAGGGTGGGGGGCTGCTGACATGGGAGGAGGGGGTGGGGGGCTGCTGACATGGAATGGAATGTGAGGGGGGAGAGTGGTGTGAGTTGCAGGGGGGGGGTGGGGGGGAGAGTGGTGTGAGTTGCAGGGGGGGGGTGGGGGGGAGAGTGGTGTGAGTTGCAGGGGGGGGGTGGGGGGGAGAGTGGTGTGAGTTGCAGGGGGGGTTGGGGGGGAGAGTAGTGTGAGTTGCAGGGGGGGGGGGAGGGGGGAGAGTGGTGTGAGTTGCAGGGGGGGGGTGGGGGGGAGAGTGGTGTGAGTTGCAGGGGGGGGTGGGGGGGAGAGTGATGTGAGTTGCAGGGGGGGTGGGGGGAGAGTGGTGTGAGTTGCAGGGGGGGTGGGGAGGGGAGAGTGGTGTGAGTTGCAGGGGGGGTGGGGGGGAGAGTGGTGTGAGTTGCAGGGGGGGGTGGGGGGGGAGAGTGGTGTGAGTTGCAGGGGGGGTGGGGGGGAGAGTGGTGTGAGTTGCAGGGGGGGTGGGGGGGAGAGTGGTGTGAGTTGCAGGGGGGGTGGGGGGGAGAGTGGTGTGAGTTGCAGGGGGGTGGGGGGGAGAGTGGTGTGAGTTGCAGGGGGGGGAGGGAGTGATGTGAGTTGCAGGGGGGGTGGGAGTGATGTGAGTTGAAGGGGGGGTGGGAGTGATGTGAGTTGAAGGGGGGGTGGGAGTGATGTGAGTTGCAGGGGGGGGGTGGGAGTGATGTGAGTTGCAGGGGGGGGGTGGGAGTGATGTGAGTTGCAGCGGGGGGTGGGAGTGATGTGAGTTGCAGGGGGGGTGGGAGTGATGTGAGTTGCAGGGGGGTGGGAGTGATGCGAGTTGCAGGGGGGGGTGGGAGTGATGCGAGTTGCAGGGGGGGGTGGGAGTGATGCGAGTTGCAGGGGGGGGTGGGAGTGATGCGAGTTGCAGGGAGGGGTGGGAGTGATGCGAGTTGCAGGGGGGGTGGGAGTGATGTGAGTTGCAGGGGGGGTGGGAGTGATGTGAGTTGCAGGGGGGGGGTGGGAGTGATGTGAGTTGCAGGGGGAGTGGGAGTGATGTGAGTTGCAGGGGGGGGTGGGAGTGATGTGAGTTGCAGGGGGGGGTGGGAGTGATGTGAGTTGCAGGGGGGGGGTGGGAGTGATGTGAGTTGCAGGGGGGGGGTGGGAGTGATGTGAGTTGCAGGGGGGGGGAGTGATGTGAGTTGCAGGGGGGGGGGGAGTCATGTGAGTTGCAGGGGGGGGGAGTCATGTGAGTTGCAGGGGGGGGGTGGGAGTGATGTGAGTTGCAGGGGGAGTGGGAGTGATGTGAGTTGCAGGGGGGGGTGGGAGTGATGTCAGTTGCAGGGGGGGGTGGGAGTGATGTGAGTTGCAGGGGGGGGTGGGAGTGATGTGAGTTGCAGGGGGGGGTGGGAGTGATGTGAGTTGCAGGGGGGGGTGGGAGTGATGTGAGTTGCAGGGGGGGGGTGGGAGTGATGTGAGTTGCAGGGGGGGGGAGTGATGTGAGTTGCAGGGGGGGGGGGAGTCATGTGAGTTGCAGGGGGGGGGAGTGATGTGAGTTGCAGGGGGGGGGTGGATGTGAGGTGCAGGAGGGGGGGTGGGAGTGAGGTGCAGGGGGAGAGTGATGTGAGGTGCAGAGGGGAGTGGGATGTGTGTGGTGTGCGGGGGAGTGGGATGTGTGTGGTGTGCAGGGGGGTGGAATGTGTGTTTGATGTGGAGGGGGAGTATTATGTCTGTGGGTGAGAGGGAGAGATGGGGGTATGAGAGATAGATGGGGAGTATCGCAAAGGTTGATAGTGAGGGGTTCTGGGGGAGATATGAGGATGATGATGAGGTGCTGGAGGAGGGATGATGATGATTTTACCGGTGCTCACTTTACGAGTTGTGCAGGCCTGCTGTAAATCATTCAGCCCCCAGGCTGCAGAATGTAAATTGGAGGATTACCTGAATCGCCGAGTGCAGGGATTTCTAGTCAGATGAACAGGAAAGCGGTCCTAGCTAGTGGGATCCACAACTGGCGCACATCATTATTAGCTAAACGCTCTCCGCGCTGTAAACCGGACTGACCACACTACTACCTAGTTGGTCGCGCTGCTGACGTCACACGGGACGTCTCACCCGACACGTGTTTCGTTCCTGACTATGGAACTTCTTCGGGGGTGGGCGGGTCTATCTCCCACATCCACTTATACCACCCACTGTGGCCAAGCACTGCCATCTGCAGCACTTATTCCCTCACCTGCTGTCTCTGCGACTCTCCCGTCATACCTCTTAGATTGTAAGCTCTTCAGGACAGGGATTTCCTTTCCTATATATATATATATATATATATATATATATATATATATATATATAATATAAATGTCAGTCTATCTTGACCCCCGCGCTGTTACGTCCGTCCCTAAACACACTGTGGGATGTGCAGCCCACACCTCCACACACAATGCCTCTTACCCGGCTGCAGCGGAGAGACCGTGCCCATTACATGTGTGCTCCCTGTTGGGATGGGCAGGGCTGCAGGCCCGAGGCACGTGACCTCTGTATTTGGGGAGCAGAATACCGTTAGTAACCGTCCCTAAAAGTGTCCTATGGGGGTGGGGTGACAGGCAGGGTCCTGTTGTCATAGCAACCGCGCCAAAGCATTTTCTCTGCTTACTCATACTGTGCTGTGAGGCGCTGCGAGGCGGAGGCGCTGCGAGGCGGAGGCCTGTGTCAGAGTCCGGCCAGCAGCGCTCCCCACCTCTTACTCCACAGACACCCCACCGCCCACTAACCGACTCCCTGCGCCACCGCCCTACCAGGTATCGCTCCGGTTCAGGGCGTCGCGATTGGACGCCGTCTCTCATCGCGCCTTTCCATTGGTCCAGCGTTCCCGCCCCGTCGGTCCCCGCCCTCCCAATCCTGGCGCAGCAGGTCACGTGCTCGGCAGCGGCGCGCGATGTGATTGGCTGGCGGGGGGGAACATGGCGAGCAGGGAGTACGGAGGAGCCGCCAGTCACCCCCGGCTCTGTCCGATGGCCGAAGAGGGAGAGGCTGCGGGGGCCGGACAGCGGCCCGAGCCAGGCACAGGCGGCAGCAGCCCGAGATGGGGGCCACAGCACGCCGGAGCCAAGGAGTTAGCGGAACTTTACTCTCCTGGTGAGCCGGGGGGTGGCTGAGGCAGCATCACCCGAGGGGGGGACCGGGAGGTGTCACACCGGGGAGGGAGGGGGGACCGGGAGGTGTCACACCGGGGAGGGAGGGGGGACCGGGAGGTGTCACACCGGGGAGGGAGGGGGGACCGGGAGGTGTCGCACAGGGCAGGGTTGGGGGACCGGGAGGTGTCGCACAGGGCAGGGAGGGGGGACCGGGAGGTGTCGCACAGGGCAGGGAGGGGGGACCGGCAGGTGGCGCACAGGGGAGGGAGGGGGGACCGGGAGGTGTCACACCGGGGAGGGAGGGAGGGGGGACCGGGAGGTGTCGCACAGGGGAGGGAGGGGGGACCGGGAAGTGTCGCACAGGGCAGGGAGGGGGGGACCGGGAGGTGTCGCACAGGGCAGGGAGGGAGGACCGGGAGGTGTCGCACAGGGCAGGGAGGGGGGACCGTGAGGTGTCGTACAGGGGAGGGAGGGGGGACCGGGAGGTGTCGCACAGGGCAGGGAGGGGGGGACCGGGAGGTGTCGCACAGGGCAGGGAGGGAGGACCGGGAGGTGTCGCACAGGGCAGGGAGGGGGGACCGTGAGGTGTCGCACAGGGCAGGGAGGGGGGACCGGGAGGTGTCGCACAGGGCAGGGAGGGGGGACCGGGAGGTGTCGCACAGGGGAGGGAGGGGGGACCGGGAGGTGTCGCACAGGGAAGGGAGGGGGGACCGGGAGGTGTCGCACAGGGAAGGGAGGGGGGACCGGGAGGTGTCGCACAGGGGAGGGAGGGGGTACCGGGAGGTGTCACACGGGGAGGGAGGGGGGACCGGGAGGTGTCACACAGGGGAGTGAGAGGGGACCGGGTACGTGTCGCACAGGGGAGGGAGGGGGGGACCGAGAGGTGTCGCACAAGGGGGGACCGAGAGGTGTCGCACGGGGGCTCCGGCCTTTCATGTGTCTAATGTCCCTAGCTGGCTCCCTGCATGCCACCTTAACAGTCACTATTATCACCGGGCACTCACTTATTGTTACAGTGACTAATACCGTGTGCGTGTGTGTGTGTGTGTGTGTGTGTGTGTATATACATATACCATCATGTTTTACGTTATGGTGGGTGAAAAAGGCAACAAGAAAACTCCACCATATTGCATATAGCAAATAAAAAAATCACTTTACATGTCTTAGGCCGCGCTTATAGTGCCGTCGCCCGGAAACAAATGCACTGTCGTTGCCGCAGCGTGCGCTTATAGTAAGCGCGACGTGGCAACGCGATTTTTGGTAGTCGAAATTATTTGATTTTTCTGGGGCTGTCGTCTCGTGACAGCCCCCGAACCAACCAGGAGCCTGGTTGCCCGCAACGCCGCCGCAAAGCGAAATACAACTTTCACTTGCTGTCGCCGGCACTATAGGCGCGGCCTTAGGCAGCTCTGCAACCCTGCCATTCACCATTATCCCCCAGCATACAGTGTTTCCACTGCAGCAAGGGGTTCTGGGAAATGACATGCAAATGAGCACACCATGTCACCTTTTGCCTGAAAAACCATTGTTACATGGAGCCCATATAAGCTAATGCTCGCTGATAACAGCTTTAAAGCACAGCATGGGAATCAGATGCAAAGCCTGAGAAACCATTCGCAGGCATGTTTCAACCTTAATGGGGATCATCAGTGTGAAGTTGGTTGTACTGCTGGCTTTGCAATTCATGGCTCCATGTAATAAAAGTTTTTCAAACAAAAGGTGACATGGTGTGTCATTTGCATGTCATTTCCCAGAATCCCTTGCTGCAGTGGAAGCACTGTATGCTGGGTGATAATGGTGAAAGGCAGGGTTGCAGACCTTCTTAAGACTAGTGAATGTGCTCACAAGTGATCTTTTTATTTGCTATTGGCAAGATCTACAGTAAGACACTGTTTAAGTAAAACCCTTGCCTGCTTTATTCATTGTAACATCGCCGGAAGAAGAGATCAGTGTATCTCGAAAGCTCGCACAAATAAAAGCATTTAGTTAGCCACAGAACGGTATCGTCAATTAGTTTTTGATTATATATCTAGATATATATCTATCTCTTGAATAATATCTTGTTTCCATGCAGTACCTTCAGAAATGTATTGCATAATTTCGTAAATAGCGCAATTTTGTGTAGGGTGCATTTCATACTTTGAGCACTCAAGGGGTTAAGAGAGGCATAGGTTGTACTTGAATGAATGGTCTGTTTGCCCTTGTATGAATTGCTCAGCCCTTGCTGCAGAGACAAGTGCAGGTCATATTTAGTCAGTGCATGAAGCTGCTGTCACTGCTCTACAGAATGGCTTGCTGTTTCATATCTACGTGTCATTACTTATTATAGATGTATCTGTGCTTTATGGCATTATAAATCTTCTACAGACTATATATACTTTTCTCTAGGGAGAGGAATGCATGATTGTCGTTGGAATTTAAGTTGCACAACGGGTTGGATAGAGTTTACAGCTATTTGCTTGTTGTTGGGCGTAGATATTTGTGTATGTATGTCTATATATACTTTGAAATCGCAATAGTCAAAACGGTAGTGCCTAGTTATTTGGGAATCAGGAATTCTAATTATATTAAAAATCCCTATTGAATTTGGGTTGGTATCTGATGCTTTTTTTTTGTTTACCGAATCCAGAGGGCGATTGACTAAAGTCTCCTGGATCCAAAACAAGTGCTAAAATAGCGGTAAATGTAACCAAAAAAAGCATTTGTCGTTGGGTTTTTTTTTTATTATTCCTTTATTAAACCTGGTGCAATTTTTTTGAACTTGGAGTTGCCTAGTTTTACAGCTGGGACCTTGGTAAATAATCCAATTGAATGTAAAAATGAATAAGGTTTTTTTTTTTTTTTTTCTGTTTTTAAAAAAGGGGGGAAAACTGGGTAAGATGTCAAATTTTAGATTTTCCTTAACTGATTTATGTTATCATCCTTTAGCATTAAGCAGATAATCAATATATTGAAGACAGAATATGAAGTTACTTTAAGGCTTGTGATACTTTGTTAAAGAAAAAACGAAAGCCTTTTTTGAGCATGTCCCTTCGGCTGTGAAAGGGTTAACATTCAGTCATTTAAACAAGACTCTTTTTTTAAATTTTATTTTGCCTACAATAACGGTTTACCTATTTCTTGCTGTCTACAGAACTACACAAACCGGGGACTGCCCTGGATAAACCCATAATAAAGAACGTGTGGCCTATCAATAGTCCACTGGCCTCTGCTTTTAAGGAATCATTTGAAGATAGTATCATCCACATCTGGATGCATACGATACGTCGCCCTGCCCAAGTGGTCAAGACCTAGTACCCCCTAAATTTATTGCCAATTAAGCCAGGGGTGCTCAACTCCAGTCCTCAAGCCCCCCGCCCCCCTCCCCCCAAGAGGTCATGTTTTCAGGATATCCCTGCCTCAACACAGGTGGTGGCTAAATCAGAGTCTCAGATTGAAGCTGGGATATCCTGAAAACATGACCTGTTGGGGTAGGCTTGAGGACTCGAGTTAAGCACCCCTGAGTTAAGCCATGCAGCTGGTGCTTTATATCACCCTGGCCCTCACTGCCACAGTTAAGCAGTATACAGTTAATTTAGTAAAAAGGTTACACCTTTGGTTGTTGCACTGCACAGAACATGTAACCTTTCCATTGCTATATCGGAACGGGGTTATTTTTGGCTACCCTGATGCAGGCGATCCCTCAGAGCTGATCTCTGGTCCTCTAACCTCTGGGGACACCATTGTTCCCTAAATGCAAAATGGTTTTATCCACCGGGTAAGGATACTTACCCGATGGACACAAAATGGCAGCATAGTTGGTCTCACTCCAACGACCAATAGAAGGCTTCAACGTCAAGTTTGTTTTCCCGGGAAGAAGGTGTGGGCCCTGGAGCTGGCCGCACAAGGTTTTACGGAGTTAAAGAACAAAAAAAAGGGTTGTTTGGAAGATTGCTGCTTTAACGTTGGGTAATTAGTTGACCAAATCACACAAAACTGCACCTAAGTAGTTACACCGTAGTCATCATTCACATGATGCTATATCTCTACACATACATATATGTGTATATATGATATAACGGACCACACCTGGGGTATATTGTAACAAGGAAAATGATACTCGTTTCGTTTGCAAAGTATATACAGTATTTAATATAGGAATGATGTAATCAAAGACTGTACCAAATCAAAATGAAGTGAATATTGAATGGAACTGGCCAGTACAAAACACAAACCATAAAAGTTGGATAGCTAATGATGTGTGATAAAAACGAAACAACTGCTATGCCTCTAAAATATCTATATATCTCTATCGTCCCCAATGGGTCCTAGTTGGGATACTGGCAGCCTTCTTCGTGGTTACAACCACCTCTTTCAACGAAATCTGTATAGAAAACAGAAGACAAAGCGCCCGATCCTAGTGAATTATCAGCGAGTTCTTTTTAATTGTTTGGACAAGTTACAATTTCACACTCACAAACATCCGTGTATTAAGTGTTGTATGAGTAAACTCATGCGCCAACGTGCTTTCCTGGACGCTGCTCCGCTGGATCAGATGCGGGCTATCCTCCTTGAAACCTCCGCTGTCTGTGTCTCTCCAGGGGAATATCCTCTGGCAACAAGCGGTCGCTGTTACAGGTCCCATTTCTGAGTTCCTAGCCAATGATGGCAGCTAGCCATTAGCTATATATTTCTTAAATGCTGTTTTTCTTTACTCTGTATTTCAGATTATTATCATTTAATCAAATAAAAATGCTAGGTAATCCTGTATAAAGATTTAAAAATTGTATCAGCACTTAGAAATAAAATACATATAGAAAAAGAATACTGCAGGCCAAAGGTGTTTCTAATGCAGTGTGATATGGTAACTGCTGTTTTAATACGAAACACTCTGGGTATACAGAAAATAAATGTAATGACAGAATAAAGATATATAAGATGACATAATTTGGGCATATGTACTGGCGACGTTCGGTCCCGCAGCTCTTTCATCAGGCTATCTTTAGTGAGTATTCTGCTATCTTTAGTGAGTATTGTTCTGCTATCTTTAGTGAGTATTCTGCTATCTTTAGTGAGTATTCTGCTATCTTTAGTGAGTATTCTGCTATCTTTAGTGAGTATTCTGCTATCTTTAGTGAGTATTGTTCTGCTATCTTTAGTGAGTATTGTTCTGCTATCTTTAGTGAGTATTCTGCTATCTTTAGTGAGTATTCTGCTATCTTTAGTGATTGCAAGTTCTAATTTTGTAATACATTGTTTTCCCAGTAACAATGCTTTGCAAATGAGGAAAGGGGAACTTTGATTTGTTATCCGTGTTACAGTTTGATAACTATGGTGCTTTCGTTGAGACTGGAAGGCTACATCAGAGTTGACAATTCCAGTCCTCAAGGGCCACCAACAGGTCAGGTTTTCAGGATATCCCTGCTTCAGCACTAGTGGCTGTCATTGCCTGTATCACTTGTGCTGAAGCAGGGATATATCCTGAAAACCTGACCTGTTGGTGGCCCTTGAGGACTGGTGTTGGCCACTCGTGCACTAGAACATATCCGTTTTCTATTTCCAGTCACCTTTCACTATTTAAATGTGCCGCCTGCATATCATGAAATGAATAGAAGTTATACAGTTTAAAGATTACAACCGTAGTGTGGTTTAAAAAAATAAATACATTTGAAGTGACTATTGTAACCGGAGATTGTGAGTCTCTCTCCCGCATCTCTTTTCTTATCCACTGTTGCCTAATTGGGAATCTGATGCCTTTATCACTGAGCAAAAGCAAGCACGCCAATCCCAATTCCTTGTTCATTGTCCCTGTTGCAGCTAAAAACAAAGGGAAATGTTTAGCCTATCAAAATGTATTTAATAAAACCAATTTTTTTTTTAAAGCATCCTTAGATATTATATTATATATACAATAAAAATCTATCAGGCTTTAGCCCACCTCCCCAGCAGTGCAAGATCTTTGCAACACTTTCCTGTTTGTGATCATTTGTTACCATTGTTGTCAACAATTTGAGTGCAAACTGTAACAATAGGCAATGTTACTGTAGTAATATAAGGATACATTGTAGCTGCTGAGTGACACTGACTGAAGGATTGATTGAAACTGAAAGGCGGCCATTTTTAGGCACACAATCGAGATTGTAGCATTACAGTGTCGCAAGCTTTACATATTAAAATAAGTAGTATTGCTACTTCGAACCTTCACAGTTCAACTTGTTCACTCTGGTATTGAGCGGGACTGCCCTTTTTAATGAGATAAATGGTAGCCCACACAAAGCGATTTGTTTCCTTAGGGCCCCGCTCACACAGCACACTACACGCCGTGCGCGCGCGCGCGTGGTCGTCACAGACGCCTGGCGGCCGGTGGCAGTGTTCAGTATTGAAACTACCATTGGCTGCAAAGTACGGTGTCGACGCTGCTGCAGCCGCGGGAATCTTTTCAATCTGTGATCTCCGGCTGCAGCGTGCTGCCCCGCCCGCTCTGTCAGATCATTCCGTCTGCTGGGGATGATCACACATCGCCGAGCAGACGGAGGCGCGCAAACGTAGCGGCGCGAACCCCCTGTGTGAACGCGGCCTTCCCCCTTCTGTTGCCAGAGGGAGCCTGCAATGAATAACCAGAAGCACATTCCAGGTTTCCATTAGCAGAGAACTTCAAAGATTGGCCATTTTGTGTGGTATCAGTGTTGATATTGAATGAAGCCTTGGTGAAATAAAGATGCAGATTAGGTTTAAATGGCTTTTGTCAATGTGCTGCTGTTTGAATAGAAGTCTGAATACGTTGTGTATTGCATGCTTGTCTCAAGCTTTACTGAGATCTTACCAGGAGCTGAGTAATGTACTCGTGCTGGCCATGCGTTTTATTTCACTGGCTTTAACCATTCCTGGTGGCAATAACTTGTAGACTCCTGCTTTTGTTAGAAGAATATTTCTTGCTACAGAGATGCTATAAATAATAAAGGAAGTGACTGAGAACTGTAGTTGAAATTGTAAGCAGGAAGTGGTGCAGAGTGTTGTCTATGTTCATTGGTTTTGCTTGTCTGATTCAAATGCAAGCGATCCTTTTTTGTTTAACACTTCACTGCCATATGGGTTAATTCTATAATTGTGCAGTATCTGTTTCTGTATTTCAGGGACGGACAACTCCAGTCCTCAAGGGCCACCAACAGGTCCGGTTTTAAGGATATCCCTGCTTCAGCTGTGTGATTTGTTGGTGGCCATTGAGGCCTGGAGTTGGCCACCCCTGCTGTGTTTCATGCACTGTTTAAAGCTGCATTTCATGTTCTGGGAAACTAGCCGCAAAAGACAAATTGCCTTACATAAGTTGCACAAACATTCTGTTTTTCCCCAAAGTAGCTTACATCACCACCAACTGCAGTGTAAGTGTACATGATGTAGAACGCGCACAGAATAGTTACATAATAGATGGGATTGAAAAAAGACACACGTCCATCAAGTCAACCTAAGCTTAATTTAGACGACAGAAACTTTATCCTATATTTGTACTTGCAGTATACTGATCCAGGGGAAAGCAAACACAAACCCCATTGACACATTATCCAATGATATCTCATAAGGGGGAAAATAAATTCCTTCCTGACTCCAAGAATTGGCAATCAGATTAATCCCTGGATCAACATCCTTCCCATGTATATTTATTTGGTATATCCCTGTATACCTTTCCTTTCTAAAAAGATAAACAACTTTTTTTTTTTAAGCAGATCTATTGTATTTGCCATCAGTCTCCATGGGTAAAGAATGCCACATTTTAACTGCCCTTACTGTAAAGAATCCTTTCCTTTGTTTCTGTGACTTTGTAAGTACAAATATAGGATAAAGAATCTGTCTAAATTTCGCATAGGTTGAACTTGATGGATTTTTGTTTTTAACCTCGTCTACTGTGTAACTGTGTGTAATTTATCATTCTAAAGTTCTGCATGTTAAAACATTTTCGGGGAGTTTGGACATCCATCCTTGCAATGTTAACATTTCTGCTGCCATTTTTTCCCTGGGGAAATGAAATAATGGGTTTGTCTCCCATGTGTAAAGCCTGCGTTCTAAGCTTGTCCGACTGCTACATAAATAGTTTGTGCGCTCTGCATGTCCCTATTCTCCTTTACGAGCCTCTGCACATCCCATGTAGTTGGTTTCTTGACGCCTTTGCATTCATCTCCATTACTTGACTCAGAAACTGAACATAGTGATGAGGTGGGGCAGGTTCCTGGCTTCCTTCCAGCTTCTGCTATGCTGTCCCTCCCACCAGCTAACAGTTGTGTGTGTGTCCAATAACCAGATATCACCCAATTTCACAGGAAGCGTAAGAATGTGACTTACATTTATTTGTATATTTTATTTTTATTTTCATATGCGCTTTTTTTTTTTTTTTTTAATCTGGAGACTTTAAGATCATCCAAATGTGACCAATTGTCAGCAGAAAAAATAATGCACTAAGAGTAGCTTATCTTGTGACTCGGTCAGAATGCAAGCAGTTCATCTGAAGCATGGGACCTGTTTTGGATTAGCATCGTGCTAGTGTGGGAAATAACCGCTGGCCGCCAGGCAATAGCCGGCTGACTCCTTTCCCCTTAGGAATGTGAGCTTGAACTTGCCATTCTGTTGGGTCCCTTATACCCTTCTATACAGATGTCAAGAAACGAAGACGTGTCCCGGATTCATAGGGTAATGGTGCTCCTAAAAATCCCACGTTTTGATTACTTAACTGTGTGTGAATCTTACATATGCAAACCTAATCACATAGAATACCTTGTTATAAACACAACTATTGTAAATAAAAATAGCTTTTAAATTAATTACGTGTGTGTGTGATAAATAAAAAAGACACGATTTATAATCCATATGTTTTGTTTCCTTGCAGGAAAGCGGTTGCAAGAATGGGTCTCTGTGATTCTGTGCTTCGTCTTGCTGTTCTTCAATTTCTGCAGTCTTATTCGGTATTTCAGCATTGAGCACATCGCCAGCATCATTTTTAGCATATGTAAGTATAACTCCTCATGTATTTATCCATACGCTGTATTGTACCCTGAATGGTACACTGAGCTGTGCATCTGCTTGGTAAATGTCTTGTGATTACAAAGTGATTTGATTTATGTATTGTCAGCTTGCATATTTTTTTCTAACATTGATAGATTTTTGCATAGTATATTTATTCCAATTGCTACATTAAGTAAAGTATTCTTTTGTTTTAATGCTGCTGCACCCTTCAGAAATCTGCTTATAAAATCATTGGCTTTTGGTTTCACATGGGTGCTTCCTTATAGAAATAATAGATATGAAGCCATTGTGCTTACATCCGTGTGTATGGTTATTAGAGAAAACACAGCGTGTTGGATATTGTCTGTTTCCCTATACATACAACACGCCATGAGCTAGCGTAGGTAGTAACACATCATGCAGGCCGTTTAACCCATGGACGTGCGTACGCTTTGCTGCTTATTAGTAGAACCCAACTTTATTTTCTGCCGCCCTCGCGCTGAGCGTGGCAAGCGCACAAGTTGTGTGATAAACAAGTGAAAGTAAGGCAATCCATACAGAATGCAATCACTGGGAAAGCTACTGCTGCTAAAACATAGGCTTTCCAAGAGAGTCTACAAACGCATATAGGTAAATCTTGTATGTGATTAAAATGGCGGCGAGTCGGACATATCGCAAGAAGAAATGTCCATCGTTGGACAACAAAAGGCACTTGACTGGATTCTAAGAGAGATTCAGAGACCAAGGTGACGACCGAAAGTAAGAGGTAGAATAAAATGAGAAAATGTGTTGGAGTAACGTGGAGAAGAGGGGCTGTAATCGCAGTACCTGGGAGATAATTGGGGAGGCTTCATCCCGTAGTGGGGAGACGAGGGCTGAAGATGAGATCTCTAATAAAATAAGAAACCTAGTGTAATTTGTACAAATATATTAAAGACTTGGAAGACATGGGGTAATCGGGCTCTTGGGTTATTACAAAGAATATCCCAAACGTAGGCATCTGGTCTTCAAAGAAGATGGATTCTAGTCAATTTGAGAATGACGTCCCACGAGGATTTCCTTATATTCTCTCCTGCTGAGGCTGCAGGCTCCTGTCTGTGAATTGTGTCTTGCTAGTTACCCATCGCAGCCGGAGACCAATTTTTTTCGTTGCGGCTTGTCATTTTAATGCCTGTTTTGTTTCTAATGGAGAAAATATGCAAGCTAATGAATGTGCACATCAATGGTCAAATCAAACTATGTTGCCTGCTGTTCGATATCCCCTTAACTCAATCAGTGTTAAGGGTCCCATGTCACCCATGGCTGTCTCAGACCATCCTAAAGGAGCGCCATTTTTGGGGTGTGTGTGTGTGTGTGTGTGTGTGTGTGTGTGTGTGTGTGTGTGTGTGTGTGTGTGTGTGTGTGTGTGTGTGTGTGTGTGTGTGTGTGTGTGTGTGTGTGTGTGTGTGTGTGTGTGTGTGTTTCTAAAGTTTCTGAATGGTTTCATAGGAACTTAAATTAATAGAAATATTGATAAACTGGTAGGGTGCCTCAGCAATGAAATCATATAAATAGAGGGTGCCTTATGTGAGGTATATATACAAATTGTTATTCTAGGCCTTTGTTATACTTTTCTGCTAGTTTGTTCTTGTGTGTGTCGCAAGGTATCTGTTTCAGTATTCCCTCTCTCCGCATGTTGTAGAGCAGGGGTGCACAAACTTTTCAGTCTTCTCCCCCCCCCCCCTCCCCCTTACCTGATCGCCAGCGGTTTCTGACGGCACAATGCCATTTTACCCCACAGTGTCATTTGACGCTGCATTGCCATGGCGACGTGTCGCCAGAAGCCGCTGGAGACCAGGTAAGTGCGTTGCAGAGGTGTTGCCCACACTCTCCCGGCATTTAATGAAAATTCTTTGGGGAAGAGCACAGGGCCTCTGTAAGCGTCACCCCCAGAAAATCTCACGCCCCCAGTTTGTGCACTCCTGTTGGAGAGAATGCTGTAAACCACTGGAATATCATTTCATGACGTTAACCTTGTACATCTGCAGTGCTTTTAGTGTCCGTTTAACCTGCTGTTGAGATTGAAATGTTTCCTTGGGGATGTGTAATCCACCAATAAGTATCATATGATACCAAAATATTCATTTTACTGCCTTAGTGTGGGGGATATCTGCATGACCCTACAGACTAGAATAATGTAGGACGGTGTCCGAGTGGGTTCCTGTAAAGTATTAGCTGGTAATTGACGGTATTCCAATAGATCCACCAGTGAAAGACGCCCAATGAGTTGTACGTTTTGTATTTAGGCTTCAGTCTTGTGCGCCCTCCATGTATTGCTTTTGAATGTGTGATCACACCAGTTTCACATCAGTAACATTGGAAAACACTATAAATGGGAAGAGCTATATTGTAGTTGGAATATTTCACACTTTTTGCTATAGGCTTTTAATAGCAACAAAGCTGGTCCATGTTTCACATACACAAAGCACATACTCAAAGAATATATATCTATATCTTTCAATTTGCTGTTTCACACATCGCTAAGTAGCCTGGTAGCCAAGAAGCTGGGGGGTAATAATAACAGTTGCCCTAGAGATCATATAAGTAATATTTGTGCTCTGGGAGTATTTGTCAGAATTCAGTAGGGTCACAATGGGAAAGCCGATCAATTATCATTTTCCTAGTTTATAAGTTGGCATGAAGGGGTTCTTGTTGAGTAATATTCTTGGCTAGCAACGCTCTTTTACATATGTTGGTTATTCATTAAACTGACTGTGTCGATCAAGCCACTATTCATGCAAACTCCCACTGACGTCTATTGCCGTTTTATATGCAAAGATGCCCCGTTCTGAACTATTACCCTTTAATGAGTAACCCCTATTAATTAGACTTGTATCCATGATGCTCTAAAGCTCTGTTCTCACCACAGAAGATTTGAGTCCCATTTATTTGAATTGAGCTACAATCTTCCATCACCTGTAGAATACTTTGGGGTTCACTAAAATACTCCACTAACAGTAGCCCCTACATACTACTGCAGTGTCGTCTGGCTCTGACAAAATCGGGAAGTAACTAGACAACCAAGTACACAGCTTGGTGACGGATCTATTCAGGCCTGCTGTTGGGATACAGAAAAGAAAAGAATTGTTCTATACGTGGGCGAGCACAGAGCGAGTCTGTATTCCTTTCTCCCACCCGGGTTTTGCCTTTTGTTCTGTTCCCCAGGGGCTCTTAGCAACACTTTAAACTTTGATAACAGCTTCTTCAGAAGTGACTGCTTGTTAGACAAGCCTTTTCTTTTGTCACTGGCTCATTGTAAATGATCTGCAAATATTTGCTTACGTAGTGTATATGAGACAGCTAATGTAGCCACACTTGTTTAATTATCTCTCCAGCATTCATTGAATAAAAATTTTAATGTTGCACAGTGGATATCTAATCGGTTTTGACTGCACGTGGTTGAAAGATATATATTATAGTTTACGTAATTTGTAACTCCATCTCAATTTGTGATTGATACCAAAATCCTTCCTCATTTAGCTAGGAGCAGTAATGAATTTATGATCTACAATTTTGGGAACCCAAAGAATTGAGCCACCAGGGCTGAAGCTCTGATATTCTGAAAACCTGACCTGTTTGGGGGGTGGGGGGGCACGGCATCGCATCTTTATGCAGTCGGGGATAAAGTGCGGCTCTATATGCAGAACATCCGTTTATGCCAGCCTTCAGCAAATCTCGGACCACCTCTTTATCTCGCTCACCTGTAAGGCTGCGTCCAGAGGACTGCCGCCGTGCGGAGGCGCGCAGAGGCTGAGGGAAATCCGTTGTACCCAGTAACTCGTACACCAGTGGTGCCACCAAATGGGCCACGTGTGTCTGGCAACACGTACAGAAGCAGGTTGATTAAGTGGTAATTAAGGCTAGGCTAATCGGTTAAGTATGCGTTAATTAGGGCGAACTTGAAAACAGGGATTGGTAAAAGCCCTTGCGGACAGAGTTTGAGCACTTCTTGATTTATACATTACATTTTCTTCCAAGAAGGAATGGATGTAGTGTGTTTCTTTTCTAAAGGGACTGCTATGGAATAAATCGAGCATCCGTTTGTTAGAAGTCGTGTTTGAAATGCCCCCTTTTCGTAACCCATTCTCTGCCAGGGCTAGCAACTGGTGCTGCAATGCACACTGCAGCAAAGCGGCTTCATATTTCTGTTCTCCTGCAAGCAAGCACAGCGCTAGGATTGGTAAGAGCCCAATTAGATGGCAGATATGCCTGCTTCGGTATGTCTGTCTGCACAGCAGGCTGCATAGTGTTTTCTGTTTAATGCATGTCTTCTGGGATTCATTGTTTTAATAGCAGAGCTTGGCTCGACGCTGCGTTTGTAAGGTGCACAAGCTGCGCACAGCACACGATCTCCCTGACTTCACATGTTTCTGCAGCAGTGAGCGCGTTTAATAGCCTTTCCGTAGAATGACATTGTGCAATCTCTTGGCGGTCACTATGCAAACGCCCTCTGTTTTCTGTATTTCTTTGTACAGCCGTATTACCCTGGGCTACATTTCCTTTTTGTATAGCTATGCGTGTTGTGGTTGAAGATATCTGGAATACCTAGAGGCAAAACTAAACCGACATACATGCACAAGGTTATTAAATCAACACGATGCTAAATTCCATTCGTATTGAAATGCAGAAGAGGGGGGCAGTTTTGCTCTTATAGCGGCAAACCCGGCCTTTTTTTCTTTTTTTCTTAACCACGGTTTGAAAGAAGGGGTTTCCGGAGCTGAATCCCATTAGTTTCCGCCCCGGGACCCCTGCTTCCGGAGATACTTACCTCTGTGCTAGGTGCTGGTAGCTACTTCGCTCGGCTACCAGGGATGATGTAATGGCTGCTGTTCAAAGCTAACGCACGCCAATAGGAAGCAGTGATGTCACCCGGTGCAGCTTCCTATTGGCCCGTGTGACGCGGGAGCTTTAAACCCCCGCTAGCTCCGTGGGAGCGGATACCGGCACTGGGCAAGTATCTCCAGAAGCAGGCGGGCGCCGGAGCTGAAATGGAGGTTTAGTTCTTGACACCCCCACCCCCCTGAGTTTAATATACTGAGCATTCTTTGATTCCTATAGCAGGTTTAGCCACCTCCCCAGCAGTGCAAGATCTTTGCAACACTTTCCTGTTTGTGATCATTTGTTGCCAATATTCCCAGCCGTTTGAGCTGCAAACTGTAACAATAGATAATGTTACCTTGGTAATATAAGATACATTGTAGCTGCTGAGTTACACTGACTGAAGAATTGATTGAAACGGAAAGATGGCCATTTAGTGAACCCTGGGAAACAGGAAAAATCACGCAGTGATAGGTAATAGTTTATTACATTTAGGGATACACCATAAGAACGGATGGATGGAAGTTGGCAAGAAGCAGAGTCCTTTAGTGGACCAAGAACAGAAAAATTCAACTGCTCACCCCCTTCTCCCCCCACCCGTGGTGACGTTTTGGTGTCATGAGGCGCTGGCATTTATTTAAGAGCGCTCAGGTGACCAAATGTATAACTCTATGTCTTATGGAAAAATTCAATACAACTTGAAGTTGGAAGAAAAGGCATTTGGATTGCTCCTTTAAAACGTTTATACTCCCTGATGCCTAATATGAGTTTGTTGTATATATTTAGTATCTTGCTCCTTGTGTGTTTCCTATCTCCCCCCCGCTTTTTTTTCTTTCTAGTGGTAAAAGTTGAAATTGTCTTAATCTCTATCTTCTGAGGTCAGACCAGAGGTGCGCAAACTTTTTCGTCTGCGTTCACCTGCCTGTTCGCGCCCAATGGAACCAACGTTGGACTGTAATAAACACCTACCGTTCTTTTACAGCACCACCATGAGGTGGGGGCACCAGGCCAACTGGACCTAGGGGGCAGGCCAGCGGGACCCGAAAGTTGGGCTCTACCTGACGTAGAACGCAACTTCCAGGATAGGCTGGGCCCACAAAGATCAACAACTAAAACAAAGAGGTTGCCCCACCAAAAATGACGGAGGGTAGCTTGGATACAAAAATAGATTTGATACAAAAATAGCTTTGATAGATCATAGGCATGTAGACCGACATGTTTTGCGCTTACGGTGCTTTCTCAAGGCCTTAAGCACTAAACATGTCGGTCTACATGCCTATGATCTATTAAAGCTATTTTTGTATCCAAGTTACCCTCCTTCATTTTTAGTGTTGTCGCAACCTCTTCGTTTTTGTTCATCCATACCTGCGGACTGCACACCGGAGGACGTCGAGCAGGCCCGGAAGTCAAGAAATCATAAGGTGTATATTGACTTTGTGCAGTCATAGACATTAGTATTGCTGGAGAAGACATGTGGATGTCACGGGGAGTGTATACAAGTCAGAATATTAAGGATATGTGGGAGTACTTTACCCCAGTCATCTCCCTGGGTGCTGCGCACTCTGACTGGGGCCAGGTAGGCGTTATCCTATTTTGTCACTATACTGGACACCCCCGAATATATACTCCACCTACACATTTATGGGCCTGATCTTATCCAATTCTATAAGCAGTTGTTCAAGTCTAAGGAGACCTGAACAGTCTCTTAAAACTAGGAATATTTTGGAGCCCCAGATTCCACTGAACTTTCTAAGATCAACAACTAGGTGTCATGCTCGACACCCTTTCCATGGCCATGGGGTAAGGCTACTGCCCTGGGCCTGGGAATGCTGGGGGCGAGCCTGTTCTTCTCTTACTGTATTGTAAACCCCGTGGCATGTTCTTTAGTGGTACTGGGTTTTTTTTTTTTTTAGATTTGGGGCAGAAAGCACAAACTGGAATACCTGAGGACATACGTTCTACACTGTAATTTCAAGGGGTGCAGCCATAACGGGGGGCTGCAACTGACCAAGACATCAGCTGCAGGAAAAAGTAACTGCAGAATGGAGCTGTATTAGGCCGTGATTTATAGTTGCGGCGTGCGTCACGCGCACGGAACATGCACTAGGCTGGCAGCGAACGGGAGGCGTACCTGTGACGTTAAGTGAGTGGTTCGCCTTCATTGGCTGAACCGCTCACGTGACAAAAACTATTTCAATTGTATTTTCAAAAATCGCGCGTGCAGTGGCACGCTCTATGGCCTGTCTCATAGAGGTACGGCCTTTTGTTTGCGGGGCACACGCCCACTACAGTTGCAGCCTTGCATAAATCAATGCCTGAAATGCATAGCAACTGGACGATTTCCAATATGGCATGTGAATGGACAAGGAAAAAAGAGAGTTCTTTTTAATCCAAGTAAATTGACCAGTTGCTAAAACTGACAGTTTTATGTTGTGAGAATCTGCTGCAGTAAACCCCCTAAAATATACAGAAACGGGAATGTACCTGCACCCTCAGCAGCACAGTGGTTCAGTTAGACGGTGATGAGCTATCTCTTCCTTTTAGGGCTTTCACCTGTGGTTTATTTGTATTTATTTGTTAATATAGCTGGTGTCGGTTTCTGGAAAAGACGCCTTATCGTTAGGACGCGCGACCTCTGCCGTCAGATATTATAACTGTCCATTGCAATTTGAAAAAATACAGATGTTGTTCATTGTAGTGTGCGGTGAGGATAGCCGCATTGTAGTGTGCGGCGAGGATAGCCGCATTGTAGTGTGCGGCGAGTATAGCTGTGTTGTGTGCGGCGAGGATTGCCGCATTGTAGTGTGCGGCGAGGATAGCCGCATTGTAGTGTGCGGAGAGGATAGCCGCATTGTAGTGTGCGGCGAGGATAGCCGCGTTGTAGTGTGCGGCGAGGATAGCCGCGTTGTAGTGTGCGGCGAGGATAGCCGCGTTGTAGTGTGCGGCGAGGATAGCCGCATTGTAGTGTGCGGCGAGGATAGCCGCATTGTAGTGTGCGGCGAGGATAGCCGCATTGTAGTGTGCGGAGAGGATAGCCGCATTGTAGTGTGCGGCGAGGATAGCCGCGTTGTAGTGTGCGGCGAGGATAGCCGCATTGTAGTGTGCGGCGAGGATAGCCGCATTGTAGTGTGCAGCGAGGATAGCCGCATTGTAGTGTGCGGCGAGGATAGCCGCATTGTAGTGTGCGGCGAGGATAGCCGCATTGTAGTGTGCGGAGAGGTTAGCCGCATTGTAGTGTGCGGCAAGGATAGCCGCATTGTAGTGTGCGGTGAGGATAGCCGCGTTGTAGTGTGCGGTGAGGATAGCCGCGTTGTAGTGTGCGGCGAGGATAGCCGCATTGTAGTGTGCGGAGAGGTTAGCCGCATTGTAGTGTGCGGCAAGGATAGCCGCATTGTAGTGTGCGGAGAGGTTAGCCGCATTGTAGTGTGCGGCAAGGATAGCCGCATTGTAGTGTGCGGTGAGGATAGCCGCATTGTAGTGTGCGGTGAGGATAGCCGCATTGTAGTGTGCAGCGAGGATAGCCGCGTTGTAGTGTGCGGCGAGGATAGCCGCATTGTAGTGTGCGGAGAGGTTAGCCGCATTGTAGTGTGCGGCAAGGATAGCCGCATTGTAGTGTGCGGTGAGGATAGCCGCATTGTAGTGTGCGGAGAGTATGGCCGCGTTGTAGTGTGCGGCGAGGATAGCCGCGTTGTAGTGTGCGGAGAGGTTAGCCGCATTGTAGTGTGCGGCAAGGATAGCCGCATTGTAGTGTGCGGCGAGGATAGCCGCATTGTAGTGTGCGGCGAGGATAGCCGCATTGTAGTGTGCGGCGAGGATGGCCGCGTTGTAGTGTGCGGTGAGGATGGCCGCGTTGTAGTGTGCGGTGAGGATGGCCGCGTTGTAGTGTGCGGTGAGGATGGCCGCGTTGTAGTGTGCGGTGAGGATGGCCGCGTTGTAGTGTGCGGTGAGGATGGCCGCGTTGTAGTGTGCGGCGAGGATGGCCGCGTTGTAGTGTGCGGTGAGGATGGCCGCGTTGTAGTGTGCGGTGAGGATGGCCGCGTTGTAGTGTGCGGCGAGGATGGCCGCGTTGTAGTGTGCGGCGAGTATAGCCGTGTTGTGTGCGGCGAGGATAGCCGCGTTGTAGTGTGCGGTGAGGATTGCCGCGTTGTAGTGTGCGGCGAGGATAGCCGCGTTGTAGTGTGCGGCGAGGATAGCCGCGTTGTAGTGTGCGGCGAGGATAGCCGCGTTGTAGTGTGCGGCGAGGATAGCCGCGTTGTAGTGTGCGGTGAGGATTGCCGCGTTGTAGTGTGCGGCGAGGATAGCCGCGTTGTAGTGTGCGGTGAGGATTGCCGCGTTGTAGTGTGCGGCGAGGATAGCCGCGTTGTAGTGTGCGGCGAGGATAGCCGCGTTGTAGTGTGCGGCGAGGATAGCCGCGTTGCAGTGTGCGGCGAGGATAGCCGCATTGACCGGTCTGCTGGCCGCTCACTTTCTGCTAACTCTGCAGCTTCCTCTGGGTGGCTGTAAGGCGAATAGGAGCCGGGTTCGCTGTGTGTGGTGCTATGCAAGACATTGATGGGTAAATATGTGTGCTCCATAATTTATATTAACCCCTGTACTGCCAGAGGGATGAGCCACTTGGCAGGTGTAGATCTGTATTGGTTTTTACCCTTAGAATATTTAGAAACGTATTCTGTTCATCACATTGCATGGTACAATAAATTCTTATGGTACAATAAAGATTTTGACGCTTAGGTTGGTAGAAGATTAACCATCATGATTACCCATGCAAGTTGTAGGTAATTTTTTGTTATTCTTTATTTTTACTATTGAAAGGTGTGGTCCTTCCTGGATAATTTGTAAAGTGTATGAAGCAAGGGGTTTCCGGAGCTTAATGTCCGATATGGGGACCCCTTACTTTTCTGCATATTTACTGGTGGAAAGTATCGCCAGCTCTTCCTATGCAGGGGAGACACAATGGAGGTTTAAATCTCCCGGATGGTGCTGGCCAATAGGAAGCCGCAGCATCATTCGTTGCGGTTTCTTATTGGTCTGCGTTATGCAGAGGGATTTAACCCTCTATAAAGGTACCAGTAGTGCCTTCCCCGGTAAGTATCTCCGGAAGCAAGGGGTCCCCAGAACTGAAATGAACACTGCTTCCTGCCTATAGAACAAAGTGGGGCCAATGTCGCAGGTTTTAGTTTGCTGAGTAAACGTGTACTTGGATTTCTACAAAAGTGCTTTCTTTTAGCAGTTAATGCAGGGGTCCTCAAGACTTGCCCCTCCCCCCCCCCCCAACCGGTAAGGTTTTAAGGGGAACCCCAGCTTTAGTCTTCGACTGAGCCACTGATAGAGCCACCTCGGCTGAAGCAGGGACATCCTCAACAGGATCTGTTAGGGGGTCTTGAGGGCTGGAGTTGAGAACCACTGGGGCTCTTCCTTACAGCTGGAATCGACCCCTTCCTGAGCAGGATTTTATCGTCACGAATTCCCCTTTTTTATTTTATTTCCGTTTCTCCATCAAAGCAAACAAGGGAAAGCGGCTATCTGTCTCTCCCCGTTCAGCTGATAAAGTGCCCAATACACTGATAATAGTGTTTATTTAAACAGTAGCGAATGGTCTAACAACCTCCTGTGACCAAGTCATAAACCAGTACACACAGATAAAGTTGTGCGCTCCTGTCACTATTCCTCTCCGATTCACCCGGCGACACGGAAACGGTTAGTGTTATATCCTGGTGAATTTTATTCATTCGTTCTAGGCGTTCTCAAATGTTTTAAAAGAGCTATCCAAGCAATATAAAAGCATGTGGTTATTTTTTTTTTTTTAAGGGGGGGGGGGGTAAAAAGATCTGTTCTCTAGTATTTCTATAGCAGGCATTAGCACACCTCCCCAGCAGTGCAAGAGCTTTGCAACACTTTCCTGTTTGTGATAATGTGTTGTCAATATTCCCAGCAGTTTGAGCAGCAAACTGTAACAGATAATGTTACGTTGGTAATATAAGGATACATTGTAGCTGCTGAGTGACACTGACTGAAGGATTGATTGAAACTGGAAGGCGGCCATTTAGTGGACCCTGGGAAGCCGGATCTTTGCTGATCGATCACGGGAGAACTAATTGATCGACAGCTTAGGTAATTGGTTCACAATAAAGGTAATCAAGGGCTGCATGTATTAAAACACAATATTTATTTATTTTTTATTCTTTTTAAGCTGCTTGGATTGCCACTTTTTTTTTTTTTTAATATGAATTGTCTTACACAGACTGTGTAAAAGATATCAAAACCCACCTAAATTTTGATTTGCTGGGTCGCCAACCACAAACCTCATTTAATATTCATGCATCCACTATCCTAGAAGTCGCAATCTATTGTCCTTTGTTCCCAGGGTACGATCCCCACAGTTTCATGGACAGATGTTTTGTTCTCCGACAGTCTGCAAAGTATTTTATCTTCTAACAAATCCTTCTCCTACATATATATTTATATGTTTACTGGCTATGCATCTTAACCCTGGCTGTGCTCAAAGCTGTGACCATGCAGCAAGCTTAAGCCTATAGGGAACCATGTTAATCGTTTTGAAGCTAAAGGTGACACTGTGTGCCCATTTGCATGTCATTTCCCAGAATCCCTGCAGGTTGGGTGGGCTTGTTTGGAGGAAGGTTTGCGTGCGAGATGCTGCAATGAGTCACTCGCATTCAATATTGGTTATCGCACTGCTGTCCTGCTATTGACGTGAATGGCAGTTAACGCATGATCGCGGGCTGATCACTCGTATCACAGGATATCGAATCGCCCATTTGAGCAGATGTTTCACTGTTCCCCTTATTGAAAAAGATTTGAGACCACTGGTGTATCTAAATAAAATAAAAAATGTATGCGAAATGTGAATAAAATATAAGTTTGACTCGCACAGCCAATGTTTCCACCCCCACCGCAGGACTTCCTCAGGGGGGGCGGTTCCCTTTTTATTTCGATCGCTTGCGTGTGGCGATTCTCTAGCATTGCGAGCAGCCACATACCGTGTTTGTTATACATCAGAATAATTTCTCATTTTCACGCCTTGAGCATCAGGAACCATTAGTCTACAGTACTACACATTGATCAGTTGTTAGCAACTTCTCCAAATTGCATCAGCATTTTGTGTTTTTAATGTAATCCCAGTATTGCACAAACATTGCTGAGTCAGAAACCTTTGCAGCGGTAGAGAAACCGTTCATGGTCCTTTTCAGACTGTTATCTTATAACAAGCTGAGCAAGTTCTGCAAGAATGTGGTAAGGTAAAGGTCACCGATACCAACATCTTCCTATAATTGCTTTACTTTAGAGCGTGACAGGTAGGCGGGAGAAGAAGCCCATTAGCCTGACCCCCCATCATGAGTTGGCTGCTACCTGTATTCAGTGACTGTCACGTGGTCGTACTCTTCTGGAATGGGGTTAACGTGGCACACAACCTCCTTTATTCTGTATCCGGGACATAGGGTTGCTTCTCATCAGCAGAATGTGTATTAATTGCTTCTGCAATGAGCCCGAACATTCAGTTGTCTTCCCCGTGTTTTCCAGCTGTAAGGCACATTACAGGCTCTTTCAGACGTTCCGTCCCTTGCAAATTACATCCTGACATACTTGTCCCCTTTATAACAGGACGATTAAACGGCGCCATAATGAAGATGTTATTTGGGGAGCGGACCTTTATCTAATTATCTTTATTTTTCCTTTAGTTGCAGGAATCGTTACTGCTGACTTTGCCTCTGGCTTGGTCCACTGGGGAGCAGACACGTGGGGATCTGTGGAACTGCCGATTGTTGGAAGAGTAGGTTTTCTTATTCCTGTATTATGCTTGAATTCCTAAATCGGGGGTGGCCAAAGCCAGTCCTCAAGGGCCACCAACAGGTCCAGTTTTTAGGATATCCCTGCTTCAGCACAGGTGGCTGTCAATGACTGAGCCACCAGTGCTGAAGCAGGGATATCCTTAACCTGACCTGGTGGTGGCCCTTGAGGACTGATATTGGCCACCCCTGGCATAAAGGCTCACTCTTCTGATGATTTTGATCAGACTACAGCTCAGAATATTCCTCAGAGGGATCTTCTGTAGAGAACTAGCTGAAACTTATTGAAATTCAGTCAACTCCATTCTAGTTTTCTGCTGCTTGTCGCTTAATATTTACAAACTTACCTCTCCAGATATAAAATTACTCTCCATGTACAGGGCTCTCCTAAGTGGGAATTGGCATGTTTGGTGGTTCAGGCTAGCTGATTGTCCCCTTTAAAAAAATGTTTTTTTTTAAAGGGGACAATCTTTATCTGAGGCCTTAGCAATAACTGTTTCAGTCCTTGTCACGCACGGCACACCGCTCGCACGCTGTGCCACTTTTCACCTCCGCAAAGGTCCCACAAATGAACAATTTCTCCCCTAAATCCGTCCCCATATACCACCTGACAGGAACGGCACACAAGTGGGCACACGACATAGATATGCAACCAGGGTTAATACACACGGCTACTATAGCCAACTCGCCTTTCTCCTCCGCAAGGTAATTTCAAGTAGTTCATATTAACCCCTTACTCCTTTGCAATTATATCTATACGCTGCCACCACCTGAGAAATTATGCAAACTATGTAAATTAATATATATCTGCCAGGGTCTCGGGTCCCTGTTTATTATAGAAAAAACTATGCACTTAACCCACATCTGTTGTAGCAAAATGTATCCGAAAATGTAAATTCTCTCTACAAAGCGTTCAACAGTTCATTCAGAGCCACAAAGCATTACTTATTAAAGAATTGTTTTATATATCTAAAAACAGAGTGCTTCAGATTACAGAAAAAGATAATTACACGAACATAAAATTACAGTAAATGCAAAACAGTTTCTTAAAATAAAAGGATTAAACAGAAATCCCTATACAATACTTTACCATATGCCATAGGTTTTCCCCAGAGAGGTCACTAGCGTAGAAATATGAGAATTCACGTGTTTGGTCCAAAACACACCTGTTTAATTCTGATTGCATAACTCCAGGGCAAGTGGTATATACCCATCATTTCCCATTGAGCACCACATAAGCCTAATAAATACACTGCTAGTTTGAGGGGTTTACAACAGAAAAGAAAAACTCCTAAAAAAAAAAAAAAAAGTAACTTTTTGCCTCAATATATAAACACACTCAACTTCCTTTCTCTAACACTTGGGCACACGAGTCATATCAATAAATGCAGACTAATTATGACCATTTTGCGCCTAAATTTGATTGACAAATGGATATGTCCATAGCACCTCTTACCCATATAGTGTGTGTGGTACGGTTTGATCTGTCTTTTGGCCACAATTACAAATATGTACCTGTTATGCAGAGGACGCGTACCTGTCATGCAGAAGAGATGAAGTCACGTGATATGCTCATTTTAAATAAAGTCACCCTTTGTGGTTGAATACTTAGCCACGCCCCCTGAACCTTGCAGAACCCCCAGAGAATGCCTTTGAAAGTAGCTCTAAAAAGATCCTGTTTAAAAAGTTGTCAACAGGGCCATATTTTATTCCCACTTCTGGCACAACGGCCCTTATCTCGAGAATCTATCTGCTCCATACAGCACATCTTGTACTTTTAGTGGCCACAAGTGGTAACCCACCAATGGACTTCTCTGTGACGCCCAGCATAGACCCAGGCAGAGCCTGCCTGTCATAAACACCATACATTGTATTTATTAAATCAAACTAGCTACATTAACGCTTGAAGCACCAGATTGATTAAAATACTTACTATCTCATGATATTATCACGACAGTCCTCAAAACTAAAGGAGAATTGTCGGTTTGGTCCATTTTTTGTGTAGCAATTTACAAAGCCATCATTAGTCAAACGATTAAGCATAAGAATTGGAAGAAAAGTGCAACCTACTCATTTTTAACAGGATGCAAAAACGAGGACAACAGTTACGTTTTAAGGGTGATTGGGGCTTTCTAAAGCAGCCAATTACACTGTTTTCTTTCCCTTATTTTGTTTCAGGCCTTTATCAGACCTTTCCGGGAACATCACATTGATCCTACAGCTATTACAAGGCATGATTTTATAGAAACCAATGGAGATAACTGTCTGATAACAATTATTCCTTTAGCAAACATGGCCTACAAGTTTCTGTTCCTTTCCCCAGGTTAGTAATGTGGTTTTATTTATCTATTTTGCTTAACCTGTCAGTGTAACGGAATCGTGATGAGGCCTTATAATGCACCCAGTGCAGCGTGTGCCCTGGCATGTCCGAGGCTCTTATAATGCACCCAGTGCAGCGTGTGCCCTGGCATGTCCGAGGCCTTATAATGCAGCGTGTGCCCTGGCATGTCCGAGGCCTTATAATGCACCCAGTGCAGCGTGTGCCCTGGCATGTCCGAGGCCTTATAATGCACCCAGTGCAGCGTGTGCCCTGGCATGTCCGAGGCTCTTATAATGCACCCAGTTTAGCGTGTCCCCCTGCATGTCCGAGGCCCTTATAATGCACCCAATGCAGCGTGTGCCTGGCATGTCCGAGGCCCTTATAATGCAGCGTGTGCCCTGGCATGTCCGAGGCCTTATAATGCAGCGTGTGCCCTGGCATGTCCGAGGCTCTTATAATGCACCCAGTGCAGCGTGTGCCCTGGCATGTCCGAGGCCCTTATAATGCACCCGGTGCAGCGTGTGCCCTGGCATGTCCGAGGCCCTTATAATGCACCCAGTGCAGCGTGTGCCCTGGCATGTCCGAGGCCCTTATAATGCACCCAGTGCAGCGTGTGCCCTGGCATGTCCGAGGCCCTTATAATGCACCCAATGCAGCGTGTGCCCTGGCATGTCCGAGGCCCTTATAATGCACCCAATGCAGCGTGTGCCCTGGCATGTCCGAGGCCCTTATAATGCACCCAGTGCAGCGTGTGCCCTGGCATGTCCGAGGCTCTTATAATGCACCTGGTGCAGCGTGTGCCCTGGCATGTCCGAGGCCCTTATAATGCACCCAGTGCAGCGTGTGCCCTGGCATGTCCGAGGCTCTTATAGTGCAGCGTGTGCCCTGGCATGTCCGAGCCCTTATAGTGCAGCATGTGCCCTGGCATGTCCGAGGCCTTATAGTGCAGCGTGTGCCCTGGCATGTCCGAGGCCCTTATAATGCACCCAGTGCAGCGTGTGCCCTGGCATGTCCGAGGCCCTTATAATGCACCCAGTGCAGCGTGTGCCCTGGCATGTCCGAGGCCCTTATAGTGCAGCGTGTGCCCTGGCATGTCCGAGCCCTTATAGTGCAGCGTGTGCCCTGGCATGTCCGAGGCCTTATAGTGCAGCGTGTGCCCTGGCATGTCCGAGGCCCTTATAATGCACCCAATGCAGCGTGTGCCCTGGCATGTCCGAGGCCTTATAGTGCAGCGTGTGCCCTGGCATGTCCGAGCCCTTATAATGCACCCAGTGCAGCGTGTGCCCTGGCATGTCCGAGGCCTTATAGTGCAGCGTGTGCCCTGGCATGTCCGAGCCCTTATAATGCACCCAGTGCAGCGTGTGCCCTGGCATGTCCGAGCCCTTATAGTGCAGCGTGTGCCCTGGCATGTCCGAGGCCCTTATAATGCACCCAGTGCAGCGTGTGCCCTGGCATGTCCGAGCCCTTATAGTGCAGCGTGTGCCCTGGCATGTCCGAGGCCTTATAGTGCAGCGTGTGCCCTGGCATGTCCGAGGCCCTTATAATGCACCCAGTGCAGCGTGTGCCCTGGCATGTCCGAGGCTCTTATAATGCACCCAGTGCAGCGTGTGCCCTGGCATGTCCGAGCCCTTATAGTGCAGCGTGTGCCCTGGCATGTCCGAGCCCTTATAGTGCAGCGTGTGCCCTGGCATGTCCGAGGCCTTATAGTGCAGCGTGTGCCCTGGCATGTCCGAGCCCTTATAGTGCAGCGTGTGCCCTGGCATGTCCGAGGCCTTATAATGCACCCAGTGCAACGTGTGCCCTGGCATGTCCGAGGCCCTTATAATGCACCCAGTGCAGCGTGTGCCCTGGCATGTCCGAGGCCCTTATAATGCACCCAGTGCAGCGTGTGCCCTGGCATGTCCGAGGCCTTATAATGCACCCAGTGCAGCGTGTGCCCTGGCATGTCCGAGGCCTTATAATGCACCCAGTGCAGCGTGTGCCCTGGCATGTCCGAGGCCTTATAATGCAACGTGTGCCCTGGCATGTCCGAGGCCTTATAATGCACCCAGTGCAGCGTGTGCCCTGGCATGTCCGAGCCCTTATAGTGCACCCAGTGCAGCGTGTGCCCTGGCATGTCCGAGGCCCTTATAATGCACCCGGTGCAGCGTGTGCCCTGAGATGTCCGACGCCCTTATAATGCACCCGGTGCAGCGTGTGCCCTGGCATGTCCGAGGCCTTATAATGCAGCGTGTGCCCTGGCATGTCCGAGGCCTTATAATGCAGCGTGTGCCCTGGCATGTCCGAGGCCTTATAATGCAGCGTGTGCCCTGGCATGTCCGAGGCCTTATAATGCAACGTGTGCCCTGGAATGTCCGAGGCCTTATAATGCAGCGTGTGCCCTGGCATGTCCGAGGCCTTATAATGCAACGTGTGCCCTGGCATGTCCGAGGCCTTATAATGCAGCGTGTGCCCTGGCATGTCCGAGGCCATATAATGCAACGTGTGCCCTGGCATGTCCGAGGCCTTATAATGCAGCGTGTGCCCTGGCATGTTCGAGGCCTTATAATGCAGCGTGTGCCCTGGCATGTCCGAGGCCTTATAATGCAACGTGTGCCCTGGCATGTCCGAGGCCTTATAATGCAGCGTGTGCCCTGGCATGTCCGAGGCCTTATAATGCAGCGTGTGCCCTGGCATGTCCGAGGCCTTATAATGCAGCGTGTGCCCTGGCATGTCCGAGCCCTTATAATGCAGCGTGTGCCCTGGCATGTCCGAGGCCTTATAATGCAACGTGTGCCCTGGCATGTCCGAGGCCCTTATAATGCACCCAGTGCAGCGTGTGCCCTGGCATGTCCGAGGCCTTATAATGCAGCGTGTGCCCTGGCATGTCCGAGGCCCTTATAATGCACCCAGTGCAGCGTGTGCCCTGGCATGTCCGAGCCCTTATAATGCAGCGTGTGCCCTGGCATGTCCGAGGCCTTATAGTGCACCCAGTGCAGCGTGTGCCCTGGCATGTCCGAGGCCCTTATAATGCACCCGGTGCAGCGTGTGCCCTGGCATGTCCGAGGCCCTTATAATGCACCCGGTGCAGCGTGTGCCCTGGCATGTCCGAGGCCCTTATAATGCACCCGGTGCAGCGTGTGCCCTGGCATGTCCGAGGCCCTTATAATGCACCCGGTGCAGCGTGTGCCCTGGCATGTCCGAGGCCCTTATAATGCACCTGGTGCAGCGTGTGCCCTGGCATGTCCGAGGCCTTATAGTGCAGCGTGTGCCCTGGCATGTCCGAGGCCTTATAATGCAGCGTGTGCCCTGGCATGTCCGAGCCCTTACAATGTACACGGTGCAGCGTGTGCCCTGGCATGTCCGAGGCCTTATAATGCAGCGTGTGCCCTGGCATGTCCGAGGCCCTTATAATGCAGCGTGTGCCCTGGCATGTCCGAGCCCTTATAATGCACCCAGTGCAGCGTGTGCCCTGGTATGTCCGAGGCCCTTATAATGCACCTGGTGCAGCGTGTGCCCTGGCATGTGCGAGGCCCTTATAATGCAGCGTGTGCCCTGGCATGTCCAAGGCCCTTATAATGCACCCGGTGCAGCGTGTGCCCTGGCATGTCCGAGGCCCTTATAATGCACCTGGTGCAGCGTGTGCCCTGGCATGTCCGAGGCCCTTATAATGCAGCGTGTGCCCTGGCATGTCCAAGCCCCATATAATGCACCCGGTGCAGCGTGTGCCCTGGTATATCCGAGGCCCTTATAACATACCTGGGATATCATAGGCATTTGCTCATTTTCCAGGGGATGATCAGACTGACCGCTGAAGCGACCAAATGGCAGTGGAGCCCCGTCCACTTCTGTTTCTTGGGCATGGTGTGATCATTCCAGGAGCGATTTACCTGACCCGGAGGTCTGGTGGTACTCTGGTATTGCCAGACCCATGGTACTGTAAAGGTGAAAGAGCAGCTCCTACAGTAATAATGGGCTGAATTTGTTCAGCATTACATTAGTCCAGGCTGATCCAAGCTCCGTACGCAAGAGTCGTCACAAGACAAAGGCAGTACATACCTAAGCAAAGTTACCGCAGGTTGGTGAGCCTGCACTGGGTCATTCTTTCTTCAATTTCTGTGCTTGACTCGTGACTTTTTGTGTTCCCTACTGTAGAATTAAATCACAAAACGTACCCATCAGAGTGCTTCGTCCTTGCCCTTGCTATGTTTGTGACCCTGACGAACCAGATTCACAAGTGGTCTCACACTTACTTCGGTCTTCCTTGCTGGGTGGTCTTCCTCCAGGATTGGCATATCATTTTACCACGCAAACACCACCGAATCCACCACGTTTCCCCCCACGAGACTTACTTCTGTATCACAACAGGTACTGAACACCTCCTTTCTACGGCACTGACCGACGCGCGAGTGTCCGGACAGAGGCGTGGCAAGACAATGGGGGTGACCACTTCATCTTTTGTTGACTTGCTGTGGCCAAGTGGAATGTTTATAAGGGAGAAAGTATTTAATGAACTCCATGATAATGTAGTACAGGGGTTCTGAACTCCAGTCCTCGGGACCCGTCAACAGGTCAGGTTTTAAAGATCTCCCTGCTTCAGCACAGGTGGCTCAATCAGAGGCTCAGTCTTTGAGTGAGCCTCTGATTGAGCCACCTGTGCTGAAGCAGGGAGATCCTTAAAACCTGACCTGTTGTTGGGTCTTCAGGACTGAAGTTGAGAACAGCTGATGTAGGGATAGTTTACCACTGAATGGCACCAAAGACTTTGATCTTACCAATTAAAGCAGCCGTCCAAGCTGGCTTATATTTTTTTTTTCTCCCCCTTTAATTTGTATATCAATACAATCCACGCAATAAGTAATTAGCCAAGTTCCTGATCGATCCATTTTCCTGTGATCGATCAGTGAAGATTCAGCTTGGGGGATTCACTAAATGGCTGTCAGTGCAGCAGAAGATGACCAAAGATGCAAAGTTCTGTGGGGAAGATCATGTGACCAGGCAGTCACTAGATACAATTGGTGCACTGCTAGAGAGAGGGTGGGGCTCAAAAAGGGGTGTGCCAGAGCCTGTTTCAGAAGAGGAAGGGAGGGATGTGACTTTGTAAATGGTTGCTATAGAAAAAAATGCTTGTTACATTATAATACATTCAAAATGTCATTCAGAGTTGTTTAAAAAAAAAGTCAAAGTATTTTCTCATAGTACAGAACTGATTTATTTAAAAAAAAACACATGTAGGTTACTGCTTGATCTGCAGCTTTAAAACCTAATCGCGATGTACAAACAAAATGTCACAGCTATACACTAAACTCCTACAGTTGCTGGTCACACCAAAATGGGTCATTATGGTTTTGTGTCTTTATACACTAATGCAGTGTTTCCCCAACTCCGGCCCTCTAGTTCCCCTAACAGGCCAGGTCTTAAGAATATCCTCTCATTAGCACAGGTGGCTCAATCGTTTTGACCGACCCACGTGTGTTCAAGCACTGGGCTGTTAGGAGGTCCTTGAGGACTGGAGTTGGGAAACACGACTAATGGATGTGGGGACCTTTTTATCTTTCTGTGCTTAGGTTGGCTGAACTATCCGCTGGAGAAGATGGGGTTCTGGAAACGTTTGGAGGATTTCATCCACGGAGTAACGGGGGAAAAGCCGCGATCTGATGACTTGAAGTGGACTCAAAAAGTGAAATAAAGCAACGCCAGCCTCCCACAATCCTCCTTAACCTGTTGCCAACCTTTAAAAAAAACAACAAAAACAAAAAAAAACCTGAAAACAAAAGCCATCAGCCAAATAAGTAATCGACTTACATGGAATAACTGACTAAGCACAAAGGAACCGTGCTAACACCATAAAAACTGCAATTTAAAAGACTCTCACACTTTACAAAAAAGAGAACTGAGATAGCAGCACAGGAAGCGGTCCTCGTTTTCGTCTGTTTCTATGGATCAACAGCAGCTAACTTTTTTTTTTTTTTTTTTTTGCTGATGTTCTAGGTGACGTCTCACCTTGCTGAGCCTCATGCACCATCGTGTGAGCCAGGGAGGGTTGTACACTAACTTGCACTAAGAAAACACATTGGTGAAATTAATAAGCATTTGTTGTATCAACATTTATCTGCAGCCCTTACAATAGCTGAAGTCCAAGGCAAATATGAAGAACAGAGAGTCCTATTTTATTTTCCTTTTTTAGTTTGGTCACCAGACGCGTGAGAAGGGCTAATTATGCATGTTTGCTTCATATCGACAATGAAAACCAGGCAGATCATGAGTGCATGGTACTAGTGAAGTCATCTGAATGCTGTGCTTCTAACCATAGAATGGCCAATTCCAACATGTCAAACAGGACAGGTAACTTAAACTTCCTGACACATCCATGCTTTATCCTTCTTTATTAACGTGTAACACGGAGTTGGTGTCTTACTGACTGACGTGCGCGGGGCTGTTGGGCCTTATATTGCTGATCTAGTAATGGGTTTGAGAGACTGATTCCATGATGATGGAGTCTCTCCTATTACAAACATTGGATATGCAAAGCAAGCCGTAAGTAAAGAACTAGATGTAAATGCATGGCCACCACCCTCTGTACTATATATCTCCGCCCACAGCTGGAAAATAACAAACACAGACCCAGGCAGTATTTAAGCCATTGTTAATGTGCTTTCTATGGACCTTGAAGAGTAACATCATTTCTTGAATAAGTAATTGGTAGTTAGAGATACTTTTTACATGAGGTAGTCTGTTATCTGTTGTATTTAATATTGTCCTATTGAATAGACAGTGACATTCAGGTGTTGTGAAAGAAATTGGCTGAGGTCCCTGTTCCTATAAAATACACACAACTACAGCAAACCTATAGTTCAATAGCTGTCAGCAATCCTTCCACCCAGCGCGAGTTCTTGGGATAGCAAAGGGATATTGCAACGCAGCTTGCATATGGCTGGGATTTGTCACATATGCTTTTGGTTATGCCAAATAACCCTGCTTTGGCTGTGGATGCATGAGGAGAGGTTGACGAAACGAATGCTAGTTTAATCATTGCTGACCTCCCTTTTGACCTGGGCACTACTAAAGTTGGGTTACCACGACAATATCCAATATTGGCCTTTTGCTAACTGTGCAATGCTATCTGGCTACTTTCTGAGCCTGAACGGCTGTTTCTATTAATGCAAATGAAAGATCCAGGCATGTGATAATATATTGGGACTTTTTGACTCCCAATAAAATCCTGTGACACCCCCCCCCCTCTTCTTCTCTCCCTGTGTTATCATGAGCATCAGCCACATATTATTGTGCACTTAGAATTGATTTAATGGCCTGTTTCTTCCCTTCCACATACAAACTTGCGCGACGGTTACGAACATTAATGGTGTTAGACATATATGCCAATTTTAGGATGCCTTGTACTAACCCGCGTAGCCGGCATTTCAACCCTAAGTTTTACAGAGATACAGGCGACAGAGCACTTTAAGCTTGTAACGGCGTGTTCCGACGTCTTAACTTTAGTGACAAGGCCACTTACTAAGAATTTCCTATTAGCGCAAACGGCAGACAATTATTATTATTTTTTTATTATAACTTTTTTTTTTTTTTTTATGCCACAAAACCGATTAATATCTCCATTTGTTACAATTTGTAAGAGCACCTTTTATATTGCTTAGCACATGCATGGGGTCACTCGCTACAAGAATACAAACCTTCTGTCACTTGTGACTGGCCATTAACGAGCATTAATGGCCAAGTCACATTTGGCGTGTGACCCCTCCCCTCATTACACTATTAAAAGTGACCCTCACTGCCATTTTATTTGTTTTGTTTTCTTGTTGGAAGCTTTTGAGAGGGCACCGGAGCCTGACAATACATGTGAATTACATTTGAGTACTCTAACCTTTCAACAGTATGCCCAAATAAATACGCGGGTTCAGCTATTGTTGGCTAGTAGAACAGTCGCTCGATAACTATGTAGTAACAAAGGAGTGGCAGGGAGTAGTTGTGATGTCTTTTATTGGACCAACAAGTAGTTGATTGGTTGGAAAGCTTGTAACATGTCAGGGTAACCCGATGAAGGACCCTGAGAGGTTGGAAAGCTTGTAACATGTCAGGGTAACACGATGAAGGACCCTGAGAGGTTGGGAAGCTTGTAACATGTCGGGGTAACCCGATGAAGGACCCTGAGAGGTTGGAAAGCTTGTAACATGTCGGGGTAACCCGATGAAGGACCCTGAGAGGTTGGAAAGCTTGTAACATGTCGGGGTAACCCGATGAAGGACCCTGAGAGGTTGGAAAGCTTGTAACATGTCAGGGTAACCCGATGAAGGACCCTGAGAGGTTGGAAAGCTTGTAACATGTCAGGGTAACCCGATGAAGGACCCTGAGAGGTTGGAAAGCTTGTAACATGTCGGGGTAACCCGATGAAGGACCCTGAGAGGTTGGAAAGCTTGTAACATGTCAGGGTAACCCGATGAAGGACCCTGAGAAGTTGGGAAGCTTGTAACATGTCAGGGTAACCCGATGAAGGACCCTGAGAGGTTGGAAAGCTTGTAACATGTCAGTGTAACCCGATGAAGGACCCTGAGAAGTTGGGAAGCTTGTAACATGTCAGGGTAACCCGATGAAGGACCCTGAGAGGTTGGAAGCTTGTAACATGTCAGGGTAACCCGATGAAGGACCCTGAGAAGTTGGGAAGCTTGTAACATGTCACGGTAACCCGATGAAGGACCCTGAGAGGTTGGGAAGCTTGTAACATGTCGGGGTAACCCGATGAAGGACCCTGAGAGGTTGGAAAGCTTGTAACATGTCGGGGTAACCCGATGAAGGACCCTGAGAAGTTGGGAAGCTTGTAACATGTCAGGGTAACCCGATGAAGGACCCTGAGAGGTTGGAAGCTTGTAACATGTCAGGGTAACCCGATGAAGGACCCTGAGAAGTTGGGAAGCTTGTAACATGTCAGGGTAACCCGATGAAGGACCCTGAGAGGTTGGGAAGCTTGTAACATGTCAGGGTAACCCGATGAAGGACCCTGAGAGGTTGGGAAGCTTGTAACATGTCGGGGTAACCCGATGAAGGACCCTGAGAGGTTGGAAAGCTTGTAACCGATCAACTCCTAGGTCCAATAAAAAGGATCATACCCCATACTCTCTCTCCCACCTTTGTGACTACATGGAAGGACCAACACCGCTCCACACCCTTCTTTCCTTACTCCCAGGGGTGTCCAACACGAGTTTTCAAGACCTCTCACCCCCCCCCCCCCCCCCCCCCATCAAAAGTAAAAACAGGTCAGGTTTTCAGGATATCCCTGCTTAAGCACACGTGGCACAATCAATTGAGCCACCTGTGCTAATGCTGGGATATCCTTAACCTGCCCTGTTGGGGTGGTTCTTGAGGATGAGTTGAGCACCACTGTCTTACTGTATAACTAAAAACTTTGAATTAAAGGGAGTTGCACAGATGATAATATATTAATGCCATTTTTAGATGCTGTAATCCATATTGGTCACTAGGCTGTATACTTTGGAAAATATACCTGTATTCAAGAGCTCGTGTATCAAAGCTTCTGTATGAAGTAATATGTTAGAGACGGAGGGCATTTTTAAGGTGCTTGCTTTTTTTCTGTACATGACATAAAGCCTTAAACTATTTTTTTTCTTGTCTAATGGGGAATCATATTTTAAATTTATGTTCTAAATGTGTAAATATATTTATAACAAAAAAAACGACAATACTAACAGTTTGTGAAAATCTGGTGTGGCTGTTTGATTTTATTTATTCTTTTTAAGAACAGAGATGGGCTCTTAAATGGATTTTGTACTAGACCAGTGGTATTTAGCCTGGGTTTCACAGAACAAACTTTGGGGATGGTGGATATTTTAGTCTTCAAGATGCAATTCAAACATTTTTCAGGTGTTTGAAATGTCATTGTGAATTGCGCCTTGAATGTACAGAGATTTGTAACATTGGAAACTGCCCTGAATTGGATTTGCCCAGATGAGCTTACAATCTGTTTTTGGTGTCAGAGGCACAGGGAGATAAATAAAGACTTGACTTACATACTTGCCCAAGGTCACAAGGCTCCCCTAATTCAAACTCTGTCATTGTTATTAGCCAGTACCTTTTACTCCCTGAGCCGGACCTCCCTCATGACCGCTAGAGCATAAGATGTTAAGAAGATGAACATGGTAAAACATTTTAAAAAAATACATTCATTCCAAAATACCCGTTATAGCTTCTACTGTCAGAACACCTGCAGACAGATCAGCTTTGTGCTAAAAAGTGATATTTGTTTATCATCTTGCCTGGTATGGGAATAAAATGGGGCGAGTACCAGTTGTGGGATATATAGAAATACAGTACAGTGTATATATATTACAGATGCAGTCTTGGTTAGTTGCCAGCTGTTGGGGGGGAATATAACCCAAACACTGGGCAAGTCACCGCGGCCAGTGCATAGCAGGCGGTAATGACCCATCCGATTTAGAACAGTGGGGTTCTCTGCATTTGACTCCTGCTGCCTGAATCCTACCGGGCTGCACCTGTCTAAGAGACGAGCACAAAGAGAGACTGAATCAGTCTCTACCTGCGCGCCTCTAACAGACGAGCGCGGGCTTTTATTTTAATAACATTATTGTAGCAGGGTGTCTCCGGAGCTGAATCGCATTGATTTCAGGTCCAGGGACACCCTGCTTCCCATTACAGGCCCCGTTATGGGCTGGAGGGTGACATCCTTTCAGGCGGGAATAAGGGTGTGGGGGTTGGAAGGTGATGCAACAGCCCCCCTTTCTGCCTGATATAACCCCCCTGGGGACTCGGTGCGTCTAGCGGAGCACTCCCCCGCAACGCTGTGAGCGGAAACCTCAACGCCTGACAGCGCACACCTGTGTGTGCGGGGAAGGCCCCTCCTGCCGGTCACCGCCTCACACAGGGAGACACCGCTGGGGGACCCGAGCCCTCCCGCCTGCTATCCAGAGGCCTGCTCCCTTCCTGTCTCCCAGTTCACCTGAGCCCGTGGTCACCGCCATCTTGTGTCGCTGTGGTCCAGAGCCAGCCACGCTGATGTCCCAAAACGCGGGAATGGTGGGCGGGAATGGCTGAAACGACAGAATTAGAGACTGCATCAACATACCTGTAGCCCAACCAAAAAAATTAATAGAAATGCATAATGTATTACTTATTTATACAAAACGTAGCGCAAGCTGATTAAAGAAGTGAGGGCTCGGGCTGTATATTATGTAAATTAATTTAAATAATTGTAGTCCTAGTACAACTTTGTTGGTTTCTCTCAACAAAAGAGACTGGCAAGTAAATGAAGGATTATACCCAATCAAACTTAATCCAGGAATAAAACATGGCACGGGGCCCTTTTAATAAGCCGAGTTGTGATTAACACTTCATTTCTTGGGTCCCTACTCAGTATGCTTTGAAGTCCTTAAGCTCACAACACCAGCACTTAACCGTCCATGCAGTTACATGTACTATAGCACCTCATTTCCCCCCTCTCAGTGCAGACAGAAATAAGGGAGGCAGTGAGGTTGACACCCCCCCCCCCCCCCCCCGTCCCTCTCCTCTGAAGGAAATGGGGTGTTTTGGTCATTATGACTAATTGTGTCATTTTAGCCAGTTGGTTACTAGGAGACTTCTGGAAAGCGAGAGAAGGACAGGAGCAGTGGGATTGTGCCGGACCGGAGCAGTGGGATTGTGCCGGACCGGAGCAGTGGGATTGTGCCGGACCGGAGCAGTGGGATTGTGCCGGACCGGAGTAGTGGGATTGTGGCTTCTCGGATTAACAATGCACCTGGTTCCATTGCTAATAAAACCATGTGCGGAGCACAAAACCTCTAATGGGGTAGTGGGCAACTCCAGTCCACAAGGGCAGGTTTTAAGGATATCCCTTCTTCAGCACAGGTGGCTCGGTCTTTGAAGCAGGGATACCCGTCACCTGATCTGTGGGTGACCCTTGAGGAATGGAGTTGCCTATCCCTGCTCCAATGCCAAACGCTGAGCCAGTGGAGCGAATGACTAGCAACAGCTTAACCTTCCCCTGGTGGGAGGAACCACATCCAGTTAGTTGTAGCGACCCGCAGTGGTAAAGGGAGTATATAACAAAAAGCCAGTGTGCTTCACACGGTTAATAGACTGGACATGATCTGAATAACTTTGTGGTGTGTGGTACCCCCTTCTGGAGTATGTAGGTATAACAGGGTTCTCCAAATCGTTCTCCAAAAGGGCCAGAGCAGAAATGACTTGGGAGTAGAAATGCAATGTCATTTTAGATACATTTAAAGACTATATTTCCAAATGTTGCAATAATTTGTAACATCTGGGTGACGGGCTGCAATGGGATGCCTTTGCTGCCCTCCACTTTGGTATAACCACCCCCCCCCCCCCCCCCATAATTACCTTCTTGGGCCTCCTGTGATGACCGTCTGTAAGGTTGAGCTCTCTTCCCCCCACTTTGGTACAGCCCCACTCAATCATCTCCTCGGACCCCCTGCGACCGTCCGGTTGGTGGTAATGGATTGTACTGGGAGGTCCCCACAGCCCCCCACTTCTGTACACCCGTCAGTCACCCTTCCCCGGTCCCCAGTGTGCGTCAGTACCTGGACTGGTTCAGCGGGTTCCTGAGCGGTCTTATATTGGGTAACCATCTTTCCAAGATCATTACCTAGCAACACAGCAGGAATATCATCAATTATTCCCACCTCCCGCACACCCTGCCCAGTTCTACTATTCAAATATACCTTTTATCACTGGCAAAACATGGCAGCCTCCTGTTGCCACCCCATATGCAAAGTCCTTCCAGGAATTACTTTCTCAGGTCCCAGCACCCCTGGCTGCACCAGGGTAAGTTTCGCAGGAGACCCTCAGTCCGTAGGTGAGTTTCTGATCCACCATAACTGGTTGAAAGTGGGCCCTCCTGTTTTCCTGCCCCACATACAGTAGGCACCTGGGCATGCTCCTGAGGGGCGTTCCCTTCCAGAGGCAGTTGCAGGCTTCCTTTCTGGACACGCATTGCGGCTATGCCCCATCTGTTTGCAGGAAAAACACTGACGTGTATCCCCCTCTCCCGGAGGACATTCCTTCTTTTTGTGTAGCTTTGCAATCGATTGCCTCATATTTAGTAGGGGCTTGCTGAGACCCTTTGGACCTTGCTCTGTTCTTATCATATATATATTTCCCTTATGTGCACCGTACCCCCACCATAAATTACCCTTGTGTTCATATAAGGTGGAGTGAGTAGGTATTTTGGGTTTAAGTATTATTTGAAGAGACAGGAAAAAGAAGGAATGGGTTCGTAACCAAATAAAAGTCAGTGACATTATCACAAGGGGAAGAAATTAAAATTGCGATTGGCCGGTCATATCATCAGAAGAAATGGCCATCGTTAGACAAAGATGGTACTCGACTGGATTCCAAGAGATTAAGACGACGACCAAAAGTAAGATGGGAGGATGAGAATCAGAAAATGTGTTAAAGCGACGTGGAGAACAGAGGCTGCAACCGCAGTACCTGGGAGATATTTGGGGAGGCCTTCATCCAGCAGGGGTGAGACAAGGGATGTGTGTGTAACACACATACACACAAAAAATCGAATGGTAACTCAATTAGGGTTGCCAGCTGTGCAGTATTGAACCAGACTCCCCTGTATTTGGACACTGTCCAGTAAACAATGAGAGGTAATACTGGACATGTATGCAGTGGTGGGATTCAGAAATGTTAGCAACCTGTTCTCTATTTCTCCCTGCCCCCTCACATCTCTCCCTGCCAACCCTGGCATCTCTCCCAGCCCCCCTCACATATCCAGCCCCCCTCACATCTCCCCCAGCCCCCTCACATCTCTCCCAGCCCCCCTCACATCTCCCCCAGCCCCCCTCACATCTCTCCCAGCCCCCCTCACATCTCCCCCAGCCCCTCTCACATCTCTCCCAGCCCCCCTTACATCTTCCCCCGCCCCTCTCACATCTCTCCCAGCCACCCTCATATCTCTCCCAGCCCCTCTCACATCTCTCCCAGCCCCCTCACATCTCACCCAGCCCCCCTCACATCTCTCCCAGCCACCCTCACATCTCCAGCCCCCTCACATCTCTCCCAGCCCCCCTCATATCTCCCCCAGCCACCCTCACATCTCCAGCCCCCTCACATCTTCCCCAGCTCCCCTCACATCTCTCCCAGCCCCCCTTACATCTTCCCCCGCCCCTCTCACATCTCTCCCAGCCACCCTCATATCTCTCCCAGCCCCTCTCACATCTCTCCCAGCCCCCTCACATCTCACCCAGCCCCCCTCACATCTCTCCCAGCCACCCTCACATCTCCAGCCCCCTCACATCTCTCCCAGCCCCCCTCATATCTCCCCCAGCCACCCTCACATCTCCAGCCCCCTCACATCTTCCCCAGCTCCCCTCACATCTCTCCCAGCCCCCCTTACATCTTCCCCAGCCCCTCTCACATCTCTCGCAGCCCCCCTTACATCTTCCCCAGCCCCTCTCACATCTCTCCCAGCCCCCTCACATCTCTCCCAGCCCCCCTCACATCTCTCCCAGCCCCCTCACATCTCCAGCCCCCCTCACATCTCCCCCAGCCCCTCTCACATCTCTCCCAGCCCCCCTCACATCTCCCCCAGCCCCCCTCACATCTCCCCCAGCCCCTCTCACATCTCTCCCAGCCCCCCTTACATCTCCCCCAGCCCCCTCACATCTCCCCCAGCCACCCTTACATCTCCCCCAGCCCCCTCACATCTCCCCCAGCCACCCTTACATCTCCCCCAGCCCCCTCACATCTCCCCCAGCCACCCTTACATCTTCCCCAGCCCCCCTCACATCTCTCCCAGCCCCCCTCACATCTCTCCCAGCCCCCCTTACATCTTCCCCAGCCCCCCTCACATTTCCCCCAGCCACCCTCACATCTCCAGCCCCCCTCACATCTTCCCCAGCCCCCCTCACATCTCTCCCAGCCCCCCTTACATCTTCCCCAGCCCCTCTCACATCTCTCCCAGCCACCCTCACATCTCCAGCCCCCCTCACATCTTCCCCAGCCCCCCTCACATCTCTCCCAGCCCCCCTTACATCTTCCTCAGCCCCTCTCACATCTCTCCCAGCCCCTCTCACATCTCTCCCAGCCCCCCTTACATCTTCCCCAGCCCCTCTCACATCTCTCCCAGTCCGTCCGTCCCCCCCTCCTCCATGCTTACCTGGGTGGTCACGCACTGGGAGGACTCCCCCGGCTTAAATAATTAACTGGTAGTATAATCTCTTGAGTCAGAGCAGGAGCAGCACGAGGTGAGGAGCGCTCTATAAAAGCAGACACAGGAAGTTCCGGGTCAGCTTGCTAGATGGCGCACCTCCCTTATAGTCTGCTCTGACTCTCACTCAAGTGATTCTACTACCGGCTAATACTTTTAAGCCCGCCACCGCATACCATCTCCCACCACCTGTTAAGCACCGGTCCGGCAAACTTCGGAAATCCTAGGAACAGGTTTGCACGAACCGGTGCGAACCGGCTGAATCCCACCACTGCATGTATGTGCCCGGTATTATCTCTCTGGACATAGTGACCTGACCGGCTTGGGGGGCAGCAGGATTTCCCCTGAGCAGGGAGAGATCAGGGCTGTTGTTAGCTGGGCAGCTTCCTCCATCCTGATTGGCTGTTGCTGGGTAATGCAGCCAGGGTTGCCACCTTCTATTTAAGGCAAACCGGAGACTTTGCAATTACATTTTTTTCCATGTATTTATTTTATTTATGTATTTGTTTCTATTACCTTTAGCTGCAGTGCCGCCGCTGCGACATCTCCCAGCATCTTCCCCTGCAAAGTCCGGTCAGCATGGCTTAGTGACATCAAAGGGAGAGCCTTGCCATGACAATGTGATGTCACGGCGTCATGTTGCCATGACAGCGGGCAGCCTTATGGCGCTGAGGCATCACATGACGCCCGTTGTCATTGCAACGTGACGCCATGTAGCATCCCGTTGTCATGGCAATGCGGCGCCATGTGACGTGGTGGAGCCATGTTGACAGGATTTGCAGGGGGAGATGCTGATGGCCGAAACCCATAGTCTCCGGGTCAAAACCGGAGTAGTGGCAACCCTGAATGCAGCCAATCAGGAGGAGATGGTAGGAGCCCTGTGGGTAGGGCCAAGTAGAGGAGGAAACAGCACGGAGTGGAGAGAAAGGTGGATGTTTGTGTCGCACTTTTTGGAGATGCCACCCGACAACCCTATTCTCAATGTATTATTTCTTGGTAAAGCATTTGATAGATAGATTTTATCTAAATCAGGGTTGCCATCTTCAACAGAAGGCCAACCCGGAGAAAATAAAAAATTCCCTTACTTGGTGGCGTTTCCTGGCATCCCGCTGCAGTGAACATGGCTGCACAGCGTCGAATGACGCAACGCGGCCTCCCTTTGCTTTGGCAACGCGCAGCCATGAGCACTGCAGTTGAAGGGGGAATAGCAGAAGAATGCCGGAGACGCCACCACAACAAGCCGCACCCCGATGCCACCCGGAGATTGACGGACTAAATCTGTACCCAGAGGTAAATGCCCGAAACCCGAAGTCTCCAGGTCAAACCCGGAGAGGTGGCAACCCTTACTATCCATCCATCCATCCATCCATCCATCCATCTATCTAGCTGCAGACTAAGGCCTGTAATATAGTGGGCGCGCGCGGCAGTTATAGGTGGCTGTGCTTAGCCAGCCATTGTAAGCGTGGAGCTGGGCGATAGTGGGGGAGACTCAAAAAGTAAGTATTTGCGCCGCTGCAGTATGTGTGTGTGTGTGTGTGTGTACAATGTTAATAAATATTTTATTCTTATTACCGTATCTTTATTTTTTTTAATTTTAAAAATATATACTCACTCTCTCGCTCTCTAACTCTCTCGCTCTCTAACTCTCTCGCTCTCTAATTCTCTCTCTCTAACTCTCTCTCTCTAACTCTCTCTCTCTAACTCTCTCTCTCTCTCTAACTCTCTCTCTCTAACTCTCCCTCTCTAACTCTCTCTCTCTCTAACTGTAACTCTCTCTAACTCTCTCTCTCTAACTGTAACTCTCTCTCTAAATCTCTCTCTAACTCTTTCTCTCTCTCTCTCTCTAACTCTCTCTCTCACTCTCTCTCTAACTCTCTCTTTCTCTAACTCTCTAACTCTCTCTTTCTCTAACTCTCTCTCTCTAACTCTCTCTCTCTAACTCTCTCTCTCTAACTCTCTCTCTCTAACTCTCTCTCTCTCTCTCTCTCTCTCTCTCTCTCTCTCTCTAACTGTAACTCTCTCTAACTCTCTCTCTAACTCCCTCACCCCTCCCCCCCACTGCAAACCTGTCGCTCCCGGCAGCAGGGACCACCATACACACAAAAAGTGCGTCACGTGCACGTGCGTTCGCACAGTCGCGCGTGTCCGCACCTACTATAGAACAAGCCTAAGGCTGCGGTCCCAGTGATCACTGTGACACGGGGGGCGGCGCGTGCACAGCGCTACCCGCGAACTTTAGGGAGAGAGGGAAATTGCGATGGGAGGGGGGCGTGGTCATGACATTACGCGGCTGGTTCGCCCTCATTGGGTGAACCGCCGGCAGGGGCGTGGCCACGCCTCCGTCGCCAGTTCTGAACTCAATTCCATTGAGTTAAAAAAACTGTGAGTACAGCGCGGCTGCACCTTCAGCGGGAAGGTGAGTACTGGGCCCAGCCCCATTGAGGGGCGGTGCTTACACGCACAGCGCACGCCGAGCTGTGCGCTGTAGCAGTGACTGGGACGCAGCCTAAGGGCTGTTAGATCGTGGCTGCGGGCGCGGCACTTATAATTGGCTGTGGCTAGTCAGCCTTTCTATAATAGGGACGCGCGCGCACGGTAGTGACCGTTAAGCCGTCCGACAGAGGAGAAGATAGGGAAAATAATCTGTGTGTGTGTGTGTGTGTGTGTGTGTGTGTGTGTGTGTGTGTGTGTGTGTGTGTGTGTGTGTGTGTGTGTGTGTGTGTGTGTGTGTGTGTCAAAGTTGCACAATAAAAATTATTTTTATTCAACATGTTTTTTTTCATTTAAAAAATATTATTTAATAAATTATTAACTCACACAATCTACTCACACAATCTATACACACACATACACACACAATCTATACACACATATACACACATACACACACAATCTATACACACATACACACACAATCTATACACACATATACACACATACACACACAATCTATACACACACATACACACACAATCTATACACACATATACACACACACAATCTATACACACATACACACACAATCTATACACACATAATCTATACACACATACACACACAATCTATACACACATAATCTATACACACATATACACACACACAAACGTACAAACAGTGCCTTCCAACCCTGTCGCTAACAGCACACACAAAAAGTGTGCGTCACGTGCACGCGCGTTCGTACAGGCGCGCGCACAATATATTACGGGCCTATTAAGGGACATTATTCCCTGACCAAAGATGGCCTCGCGCTTCTCCACGCCCTGTGGCGTCAGTAAAGCAAGTAAGATCGCGCGCCCGCAGGCCCCGCCCACCGCCGGCGCCGTTCCCGCGTTTCGTTACGTCACCGAGAGGCCGGCTCCGGACGACAGCGACGCAAGATGGCGGCGACCACGGGCTTAGGTGAGCGGGCAGGAAGCGGGCCTCGGGGCAGCAGACGGGAGGGCTCGGGTCCGGTTCCCCCGGCGGGGTCTCCCTCTGTGAGGCGGTGACTGGCGGGAGGGGCCTTCCCCGCACACACGGATGTGTGCTGCCAGGCGCGGCGGCTTCCGCTCTCAAACAGCGCCGCAAACACAGGGAGGCGGGGGAGTCCCCCGCTACCAGCACCGTCACCCTCACCCCACCGTCACCCTCACCTCCCCCCGCCCCACCGTCACCCTCACCTCCCCCCCCCCACCGTCACCCTCACCTCCCCCCCCCACCAGCATCGTCACCCTCAACTCCCCCCCCCCCCACCAGCATCGTCACCCTCAACTCCCCCCCCCCACCAGCACCGTCACCCTCACCTCCCCCCCCCACCAGCACCGTCACCCTCACCTCCCACCGTCACCCTCACCTCCCCCCCCCCACCGTCACCCTCACCTCCCCCCCCCACCGTCACCCTCACCTCCCCCCCCCACCGTCACCCTCACCTCCCCCCCCCACCGTCACCCTCACCTCCCCCCCCCACCGTCACCCTCACCTCCCCCCCACCGTCACCCTCACCTCCCCCCCACCGTCACCCTCACCTCCCCCCCCACCGTCACCCTCCCACCCCACCGTCACCCTCACCTCCCCCCCCCACCGTCACCCTCACCTCCCCCCCCCACCGTCACCCTCACCTCCCCCCCCACCGTCACCCTCACCTCCCCCCCCACCGTCACCCTCACCTCCCCCCCCACCGTCACCCTCACCTCCCCCCCCACCGTCACCCTCACCTCCCCCCCCACCGTCACCCTCACCTCCCCCCCCACCGTCACCCTCACCTCCCCCCCCACCGTCACCCTCACCGTCACCCTCACCTCCCCCCCCACCGTCACCCTCACCTCCCCCCCCACCGTCACCCTCACCCCCCCCCCCGCCGTCACCCTCACCTCCCCCCCCACCGTCACCCTCACCTCCCCCCCCACCGTCACCCTCACCTCCCCCCCCACCGTCACCCTCACCTCCCCCCCCCACCGTCACCCTCACCTCCCCCCCCACCGTCACCCTCACCTCCCCCCCCACCGTCACCCTCACCTCCCCCCCCCACCGTCACCCTCACCTCCCCCCCCCACCGTCACCCTCACCTCCCCCCCCCACCGTCACCCTCACCTCCCCCCCCACCGTCACCCTCACCTCCCCCCCCACCGTCACCCTCACCTCCCCCCCCACCGTCACCCTCACCTCCCCCCCCACCGTCACCCTCACCTCCCCCCCACCGTCACCCTCACCTCCCCCCCCACCGTCACCCTCACCTCCCCCCCCACCGTCACCCTCACCTCCCCCCCCACCGTCACCCTCACCTCCCCCCCCCACCGTCACCCTCACCTCCCCCCCCACCGTCACCCTCACCTCCCCCCCCACCGTCACCCTCACCTCCCCCCCCACCGTCACCCTCACCTCCCCCCCCACCGTCACCCTCACCTCCCCCCCCCACCGTCACCCTCCCCCCCACCGTCACCCTCCCCCCCCCCGCCGTCACCCTCCCCCCCCCCACCGTCACCCTCCCCCCCCCACCGTCACCCTCCCCCCCCCACCGTCACCTTCCCCCCCCCACCGTCACTCTCCCCCCCCCCACCGTCACCCTCCCCCCCCCACCGTCACCCTCCCCCCCCCACCGTCACCCTCACCTCCCCCCCCCACCGTCACCCTCACCTCCCCCCCCCACAGTCACCCTCACCTCCGTCACCCTCACTTCCGTCACCGTCACCCTCACCTCCCCCCACCGTCACCCTCACCTCCGTCACCGTCACCCTCACCTCCCCCCCCACCACCGTCACCCTCGCCCTCCCCCCCACCACCGTCACCCTTGCCCTCCCCCCCACCACCGTCACCCTTGCCCTCCCCCCCACCACCCTCACCCTTGCCCTCCCCCCACCACCACCCTCACCCTTGCCCTTCCCCCACCACCACCCTCACCCTTGCCCTCCCCCCCACCACCACCCTCACCCTTGCCCTCCCCCCACCACCACCCTCACCCTCCCCCCCACCACCACCCTCACCACCACCCTCACCACCACCCTCACCACCACCCTCCCCCCCACCACCACCCTCACCCTTGCCCTCCCCCCCACCACCACCCTCACACTTGCCCTCCCCCCACCACCACCCGTCACGTTAATGGGATTTGTTGACCTGGTTAGGGATGTGATGTCACAGAATACAAATTAGCGTCCCCCTTATAAAAAAGATAAATGTCACCTCGGGTGGGTATTTGACCATTCAGACACTCCATTTTTAGTTCAGATTATTCAGCTATTTTGCCACCTGACCATCTTATCATTGTGAACTATTTATCTTGGTGTAACACCAACCATGTATTTTTCCTATGTTGTTAACCATTCAGCTTAATACAAGCTCCAGTGTTTGTTCTCGTCAGGTTCGGTATTGAGATAACCAGAAAAAGATATTGTTGAATGACATACTATGACATGCTCGGGTTGTGCGATGGTACGGTGAACGGGCTGCTCTGCAGTCTGCTTTCCTCTTGCGGATTAGATCAGGCTTCTGGAAACATGCAGATACTTTCAGTATACGTGCGGAAGTATCCCTGTCACCGTGGTTTGTTTGGTATGAAAGAACTATAGTGATTGTTACTTTTACTTCTATTTCCTGATAGTTGTTTTTTTTTCTTGTTTTTCATATCGGTTTCTCCTTAGTACAGTGTTTTTCAACCAGGGTTCGTAGGAACCTTTGGGTTCCCCGGGCATCCCTAAAGGGTTCCCTGTAATTTTCTGGTCATTTGAAAATTGTATCAAATACACAGAATCAAATCAAAGAATCTGATCTCAGCCGCGCTATTAGAGAGGGCTGGGGGTTCCTCAGAATTTCACATAGGGCTCCTTAACCAAAAAAAGTTGGAAACCACTGCCTCAGTAGTTCTGCAGCAAGGTACCAGATCTCTCCTGGGTAAAACTGTGAAAATGGGAATTGTGGAGAAATAGTGAAAAGGAAAGCAAGATTTACAGTATATACAAATGCTTTCAAAGAAATGGACTAGCAACCTTTGAATGACAAAAAACTACTGGTTATTATAGCATTTTTTAAAAATATATATGTATATACAGTATGTTATGTTAAAGTGTAAACTGCAAAGATCAGCAGCTCAAGGTGTATTGCCTGCTTTTGGAGTAAAGGTTTTGACGCCCTTTAAAATAAGAACTGTGCATTTCTCCTACTTTTCAGGTACCGCAGAGAATCGTGCTAAAATGCCCTCTGTCCCCGGCGGCCCCCCTCTGTCCCCGGCCCCCTCTGTCCCTGCTTCCCTCCTATGTAGAGAAAGTTCTAACAGTTTGTTTCTATTTGTCATCAGAGAAGCCTAGCAATTAGTTTATAGCAGGGGAGGCCAACTCCAGTCCTCAAGGGCCACCAACAGGTCAGTTTTTTTGGATATAGTGCTTCAATCAGTGGCTCGGTCTTTGAGCCAACTGTGCTGACGCAGGGATACCCTGAAAACCTGACCTGTTGGTTACCCTTAAGGACTGGAGTTGGCCGCCCCTGGTTTTGAAGAGCATTTTTAGAGAGGTTAGGTTCCACTGGGATCATTTTAATAAATCCAAGTAAGAGTAGTGTTGGGGGCTGTAAATCATACATTTTCTTGCTTTCTTCCTAGCCATTTTCAAAGGCAGTACGTCCTCCTGTGATTTACTTACTGCATTCATTTTTTCCCCCCTAGTTCATGTTGTATTAAGAAGCATTCATTATTCTAAGAGATAAAAACACATCCTGTTATCACTTTGCTGGCATGTTGAAATCATCTCTGCAAAGCTTATAGGGAGGGAGGCCAATACTGATTACAAAAGTAAGACCTGTGTAAGTATTTTTAAGTCATTTATTTTATTTTTTAAATTGTTTCCATGGTAAGCAAATGTATATAGAGGAGCGGCTCAGTGACTAAAGACCCGGACTGTAAACCATGGCGCAGAGTTTTGAACCTGGTTCAATTCCCGGTGTCGGCTCCTTGTGACATTGGGCACGTCACTTTATCTCCCTGTGCCTCAGGCACAAAAAACATAAGATTGTAAGCTCACCTGGGCAGGGTCTGTCTGTAACATTCCTATGTGCTGCGTACCGCGCGCTGTACTGTAATTGTGTTGCACTTTGAGTCCTGTTGGGAGAAAAACACTATATGGAATAAAGTTATTATTATTTGTAGAGCCTGGTATCTTGATGTATATTGTCTTGTTGTAGCCTAACTTCTATACTGATAATTTCATGTTTTTTAACTAAACATATTACATTGAGTACATTTTTAAAAGACATTTACTTTATAAAATACATCACCATATTGCATTGCTTAGCATCCACAGGGAATAAAAACACCAATGTTCTTGCAGTAAGAAACACGTTTTGATTATTTGATAGAAGGTTTTTCATTGCTTTGTGGTAAGTTTATACTTTGAGGAGCTCCTCCTGAGGCGGTATTTTTTCAAGAGGGGTTCCTAGGAACTCTTGCGTTCGTTCCCCGGGCATCCCTAAAGGGTTCCCTTCAATTTTCAGGTCATTTAAAAATTATACCCAATTCTGAAGAAAATACAATACATCTGATCTCAGAGGCGCTATTAGAGAGGGTTGGGGTTCCTTACAATGCATCTGATCCCAGACGCGCTATTAGAGAGGGTTGGGGTTCCTTACAATGCATCTGATCTTTTTCGTGCTATTAGAGAGGGTTGGGGTTCTGCAGAATGCCACAATATAATTATAGGGTTCCTTAACCAAAAAAGGTTGGGGAAAAAAAAAAACCTTTCATGGGGTAACGGGTATAAACAAGGTTTCCAATTGCTTCATAATAAAAAAAAAAAAAATAAAAAAAAGAAATAAAAAAAAAAAAAAAAAAAAAAAACATCCTCATCATTTTTATTTAATTTTTTTGTGTCTGCTTCTGGGCATATTAGAAAATGATTTATGCGCACCACAAGATATATACACACACGCGCACCACAAGATATATGCACACACACGCACCTATTCTAGTATCTTCGATTAAAATTGCTGCTATATCGAACGGTTTGACATTTGTGTTATCGCGGTATTCATAAAGAATCAGAAACCATTTCCACAAGTCTCAAACCGTGAGGTAGAGAAATGTCCATACTGCTTGGTACAGCAGCGATGGTATCTCAGCCTCTCTCAAAGTTCTCCGATCTGCCGCAGTCTGTGAGAGCTGCACAGAGAGAGCCGCCTCTCCCAGCACAGCTCCCACAGGCAATTGCACTGTATGTATTTACATTTTAATAACTGTGTACTGTAGCAGGGGGTCTCCGGAGCAGAACCGCATTATTTTCAGGTCCAGGGACCCCCTGCTTCCCGAGATACCGGCACCCCATACAGGGTTCTGTAATTCGGGAAGCGGGGGGGGTCCCGGGGCTGAAATCAATGAGGTTCAGCTCCGGAGACCCCCTGCTACAGTACACGGTTATTAAAATGTAAATAAAAACAGCTATGTTACCTTAGCGGCTAGCCGCTAAGGCAATTAAGGGGTTAAACCCAAGTATCTGTTTTTTTGGGGGGTGAAGGAGGTAATTGCCCCAGGTTGGGTGGCTAGGCCTGCTGGTAAGGTTGTGGGAGGAGTTAACTCCAATCATTACCTTAGCGGTAGTAACCACTCCCGGAAGGCATAAACATCCACCACGGGCCAAATACCACCATCACCTTTCCCCGCTACCCACAAGAAACCGGGCACTAGTATTTAATCCCTGCGTTGCCTTAGCGGTTAGCTGCTAAGGTAAGGAAGCTGCCTGTAAATGTATTTTTATTGCATTGTATTGAAGCTGGGGTCTCCGGAGCCGATATTAATGTGTGCCGGCTCAGGAGACTCCCGACTTCAATCCCATGAGATGAAATGTGAGACGAGCTCGCTAGGCCAGAGCCTCGATGACCTCATCGGAGCTACTAGAAATGGGACATTTTATAAAAAAATGTGAGTTGCAGCTGTTTTTCAGCTCCCGCTGGGTGTGTTTGAGCAGGAGTGCTACAGCTCAGAGATGCGTTACCGCTCGGGGAGATGCGTTACCGCTCGGGGAGATGCGTTACCGCTCGGGGAGATGCGTTACCGCTCGGGGACTTGCGTTACCGCTCGGGGAGATGCGTTACCGCTCGGGGAGATGCGTTACCGCTCGGGGTGATGCGTTACCGCTCGGGGAGACGCGTTACCGCTCGGGGAGACGCGTTACCGCTCGGGGAGACGCGTTACCGCTCGGGGAGATGCGTTACCGCTCGGGGACTTGCGTTACCGCTCGGGGTGATGCGTTACCGCTCGGGGAGACGCGTTACCACTCGGGGAGACGCGTTACCGCTCGGGGAGACGCGTTACCGCTCGGGGAGACGCGTTACCGCTCGGGGAGACGCGTTACCGCTCGGGCAGATTCGTTACCGCTCGGGGACTTGCGTTACCGCTCGGGCAGATGCGTTACCGCTCGGGGAGATGCGTTACCGCTCGGGGAGAAGCGTTACCGCTCGGGGAGACGCGTTACCGCTCGGGGAGACGCGTTACCGCTCGGGGAGACGCGTTACCGCTCGGGGAGACGCGTTACCGCTCGGGGACTTGCGTTACCGCTCGGGGACTTGCGTTACCGCTCGGGGAGATGCGTTACCGCTCGGGGAGATGCGTTACCGCTCGGGGAGATGCGTTACCGCTCGGGGAGACGCGTTACCGCTCGGGGAGACGCGTTACCGCTCGGGCAGATTCGTTACCGCTCGGGGACTTGCGTTACCGCTCGGGCAGATGCGTTACCGCTCGGGCAGATGCGTTACCGCTCGGGGAGATGCGTTACCGCTCGGGGAGACGCGTTACCGCTCGGGGAGACGCGTTACCGCTCGGGGAGACGCGTTACCGCTCGGGGAGACGCGTTACCGCTCGGGGAGACGCGTTACCGCTCGGGGAGACGCGTTACCGCTCGGGGACTTGCGTTACCGCTCGGGGAGATGCGTTACCGCTCGGGGAGATGCACTTCCCGTACCAGTTTGTCAGGTCGTCTGAGCTTTCTGAATAGCTACCTTGCCAAATCGTACGGGAAGTGCTCAAAATCCTGAGTTACTTATCGAAGTTTATAGAATGGGCATATAATGTATATAAAAGGCACATTGTACAGCATATCATGCATTCCTTCTGTGTCAGGACAGCATTGTCATATTCACCTGACTGCCATTTATTAGAACATACATGCACGAGCTCGCAAAATGTGTTAAAGTAGCATACATTTATTTATTTACATTGCGGTAGAGGTCTGAAATGTCTTTTAGTAATATCCTTAACTGGTTGGTAAGAAAGGAGGGAGAGGGAGGAGGGGGTAGGATTAGCTTTTATTGGACCAACAAGTACTTGATATGTTACAAACTTTCAAACCTCTGTTACTCAATGAAGGACCCTGAGAGATTGGAAAGCTTGTGGTACTGGGGTTACACGGTGACGGACCCTGAGAGGTTGGAAAGCTTGCGGTACTGGGGTTACACGATGAAGGACCCTGAGAGGTTGGAAAGCTTGTGGTACTGGGGTTACACGTTGAAGGACCCTGAGAGGTTGGAAAGCTTGTGGTACTGGGGTTACACGATGACGGACCCTGAGAGGTTGGAAAGCTTGCGGTACTGGGGTTACACGGTGAAGGACCCTGAGAGGTTGGAAAGCTTGTGGTACTGGGGTTACACGATGAAGGACCCTGAGAGGTTGGAAAGCTTGTGGTACTGGGGTTACATGATGAAGGGCCATGAGAGGTTGGAAAGCTTGTGGTACTGGGGTTACATGATGACGGACCCTGAGAGGTTGGAAAGCTTGTGGTACTGGGGTTACACGATGAAGGACCCTGAGAGGTTGGAAAGCTTGTGGTACTGGGGTTACACGATGAAGGACCCTGAGAGGTTAGAAAGCTTGTGGTACTGGGGTTACACGGTGACGGACCCTGAGAGGTTGGAAAGCTTGTGGTACTGGGGTTACACGATGACGGACCCTGAGAGGTTGGAAAGCTTGTGGTACTGGGGTTACACGATGATGGACCCTGAAAGGTTGGAAAGCTTGTGGTACTGGGGTTACACGATGAAGGACCCTGAGAGGTTGGAAAGCTTGTGGTACTGGGGTTACACGATGATGGACCCTGAAAGGTTGGAAAGCTTGTGGTACTGGGGTTACACGATGAAGGACTCTGAGAGGTTGGAAAGCTTGTGGTACTGGGGTTACACGATGACGGACCCTGAGAGGGTGGAAAGCTTGTGGTACTGGGGTTACGGGGTTACACGATGAAGGACCCTGAGAGGATGGAAAGCTTGTGGTACTGGGGTTACCCGATGAAGGACCCTGAGAGGTTGGAAAGCTTGTGGTACTGGGGTTACACGATGACGGACCCTGAGAGGTTGGAAAGCTTGTAACAGATCAACTACTTGTTGTTCCAATAAAAGGGATCATACCCCCTCCTCCCTCTCCCTCCTTTATTACTACGAGGAAGAAAGGACCAGCGCGTCTCCGCACCCTTCTTTCCATAACTGGTTAGAGTCTGTAAATTAACCATTTTGATTACAAGCATAACCAATTCCATTTGTGATGTTCTGTGCAGTGTTTCCCATTGTCTGTGTTCTCTGCGGGGCTCTGCTCAATAGGGTCTTTCAAAATCCAGGCCGTGCCTTCCTTGTGAAATTAGTGCAACTCTACTATACCATGTTTATCACCACTACAGGCTATTCCAAATGACAGGTGCCTAAGCTTATGGAAATACCTTCATCGTTCACATTTTCTCCTTGCACGCTCACAACCTCCCACAGCTCTATTAGGAAAATACAGCCAAAACAGCCACGTTTTGCACATTGCCTGAAAACGCTTATTTTGCCTACTGTTCTCTAGTACAGTGGTGTGCAAAACTTTGTAAGGGGAGCACCGAATTGAGCCCTGTGCTTTTCCCAACAACATTTAAATTGATTCCGGGGTGAGAGCGTGGGGCGTCTGTAACTGCCTCGTGGCTTCTCTCTAGCTTCTCCATCTTTTGATAGTGATGAGTGGGCGTGACTTACAAACTTTGTGCACCCCTTCTGTAGTAGGTGCCAAACAGGATTGTACATTTAGGTTGGCGGTTGCCAACTCCAGTCCTCAAGGGCCACCAACAGGTCATGTTTTCAGGATACCGCTGTTTCAGCACAGGTGGCTCAGTCGAAGATATTGTTTTGATATTAAGTATTATAGTGACATTTGTGCAGTAAAGCAGGTTGCGTGGATAAAGGAGTTATTGATGTGGAACCATTGTTGCTTTTTGCCTTTCCTCCTGTCGGGTATATCCCTAATGTCTTTCTATTTAACAATTTAAGGCGTTAAAGTTCCTCGTAATTTTCGACTCTTGGAAGAACTTGAGGAAGGTCAGAAGGGAGTCGGTGACGGGACAGTCAGCTGGGGACTGGAAGATGATGAAGACATGACACTCACAAGATGGACCGGCATGATAATTGGACCTCCTAGAGTAAGTGTTGAAACAGTCACACATTTGTTCAGCAAGTGGAAGGAATTTGTCACATTCCTTAGCCTTGTTGGTCAGTATGGATCCTGTCCCATCTGCTTTTTAACCCCGTGGTGCACAAACGGGGGCGCGTTGCAGAGGTCCTGGGAGATTTGTCTGGGGGCGGGGGGCCGGTTGCAGAGATCCTGCGCTCTTCCCCCAGGCATTTAAATTAAATGCCGGGGGATTGTGTGAGGCCTCTGCAACTAACTTACCGGGTTTCTGAAGCGTCACTTGACGCCACCGTGCAAGGTGAGGGGGCGCAGCTGAAAAAGTTTGCGCTCGCCGGTTCTAACCTATGGTAATAACCAACAGACGTTGGGTATTTTACTCTTGTTCTGTACCGGTTTCCATCTGGGGTAACATACAGATAAAGCTAAATTCCTGCTGGCTCCATTTTTCTTTCTCTTTGGCTGTTTTATCTTCACGTTGAAACTCTGGGGACGCCACCCTTTTCCTAGATACTTACTCGTGTAGCTTTGAGTGTGAACCCTTTGAGTGACCCAGGACAGTCACTGCATAATGGGGACTGGCACTCCAATAGGAAGCTGTAACCTCAATTCTATCTCGGGAACCTGGGTTGGTTCCTAGAGCTGAAAATAATGTCGTTTGGATCCATAGGATATCCACACCCCCAGACCAGTAACTGTACCCTGCTTCTCACGATATCGAATAGTGGGTTAGTGTTTGAAGACATTTTTGAGTGTTTTCGGTGCTAGGAATGGAAGTCAGAGCCTTTATTTTGAGTTTGTTCTCTACGTAGAATAAGCATTTGCATTGCTAGAAGCATATAGTCATGTATTACATTTTCAGGGCTGGGTGCAGAACATGAGACTTTAGTGCCAGAGACATTAGCTTCTCCATCAGTCCATTGAATGACTTTGTTCTTCCAACCATTAATTTGTACTTGCGGGGAACTTCACTTCCAAAACTTCTGCTTAACATTACTAATGCCGATCCCCTAAATCTGCATTTCTGGCACTTTTAAGAAACTGGTTCGCAATGATCAATGCATGGCATTGCCTTACTGGAGTGGTTGCCAACTCCAGTCCTCAAGGGCCACCAACAGGTCAGCTTTTCAGGATATCCCTGCTTCAGCACAGGTGGCTCAATTAGTGGCTCAGTCAATGATTGAGCCACCTGTGCTGAAGTGGTGTGATCCTTAAAACTTGACCTGTTGGTGGCCCTTGAACTGGAGCTGGCCACCCCTGTCTTAAATCGACCTTAGTCTTAAACTCACATTTTATATTTTTATTTATATAGCATTATGCCAAAGCCTTTGACGGTAAGATCTACACTACGGTAGGTTATTAAATGCTGATCACCGCCATATCGCCTATTAGTCATTCGCTAGTTCTACGTACATGAAAAGACTTTTGTTGTAATCTTACATTTCTTAAGCCGATTGCTTTCTATTTTTTTTATAGTGTAAAGAAAATGAGTACTTCAGTATTAGGTGTATGTATGTATAATAATATAAAACAAGCTCCCGAGCGTTTTCTCTATTCCTCAGGTCAAGCAATACTGATTTTACAGAGATTCCATGAGTTCAACCCAGATGTAAAACAATAAGATGTCAATCTAAGGGGCAAACAGACAGGGTAATAAGTGGATGAAAGGGACAGTAAGCAATAGAACCATCAACAGGGTGCAGGGGGGGAGAGGGGGTTGCTGGTAAAATTTAAGAGGCAGGGAGAAACATTACAAAAAATGATGGTGTTTGGATCATTCTGCTGCACATCCAGGAATGTGGTGTATATGATTCAATGCAGCAAATGTGACCATGGGTGGTACATTGGTGGAACCTGCCAAAAACCAGAATGAATCTACAAAGACACAAGAACACACCATGAAGAAGGAAGATATTGTGTCTCTGTGCAATAACACACCATGAAGGGAGATATTGCACAGACACACACACACCATGAAGGGATATATTGCATAGAGACACTAACACACCATGAAGAAGGGAGATATTGTGCGCACACTCACCATGAAGGTAGCTATTGCACAGACACAATAACACACCATGAAGAAGGTAGCTATTGCACCCCAGTTGGACACCACTTTTCACAGCCAGATCATTCCATTAATGATTTAAAAATAAAAATCCTCCACGGAGTGTTTAAAAGCATTAAGAAAACAATTGAAATCAAAATGATAATGCTCTGACACCAAAACAGAGGACTCAATGCGGATATGGGGTTTCTAACACTATCATTTTTTATTAAAAAAAATTGTAGCCTCTACAAATTTTACAATCACCCCCCTGCACCCCACCCCCCCTTTACACTCTTGATGGATGTATCGTCCTATTTCTCACTGTCCATTTCATCCATTTATTGCCATGTTTGACACTTGGATAAGGGGTGTTCATACTGGGGGGGTGTAATTTTTTATTTTTGGGGGGTGGGTCGCAGTGCTCAGAGGCCTCGCGCTCTTCCCCACAACATTTACATTAAATGCCGGGTTAGCGCGCAATGCCTCTGTGTCACTTACCTTGTCTCCGGCAGCTTCTGGCGACATGTCGCCATAGTAATGCGGCATCAAATGATGCAGCAGGATCAGGCGTCGCGTTGGCATGGCACGACGTCATGTCAGAAAGCGCCTGGAGCAAAGGTATTGGGGGGGGGCGAGCAGGGGTGCAGAGCAGGCAGGGGGGCGCAGACAAAGTTTACGCGTCTCTGCCTTAGATTATCTTGTTCTATAACATTTGTGTTTAACTCCAGGAATCTGTGTAAATCAGAACCCTGAGGAAGAGCGGAGAACTCTCGTCAGCTTTTATCATATCAATTGCTAGTGAAAATAAACAAGGTGTTCCCTGATACTGAATTACTCGTTTACTCCACACCATCACAACTAAACCAACGCGGCTATTAAAACGTCGTTCGTATTTTTTAAAGAAATGTCTAATATTCTCGTCTCGAGTTTAATAATCTATTGGAACTGTTGAAGTCAAGAAATGTGGCTAAAAATGCAATATTGGATGTTGCTCTTTTTTCCCCTTGATAACCATGGAAACGTGTAAAAGAGATTTCTTTCTTCATTTCTTTACTGCTCTTACTATGTGTATTAGGCTATATTTATTAGAAGGTTTTGAGCCACAAGGCACCGTTGGGTATTTTATGGCCTAGCATTGCTTCGTAAACATGGCTCATTGGGTGCGATTCACTAACCTCCGATATGTTATTGCTCTGCATTGTTTACTAACCCAGGCATTAGCAGGTAAGGGGCAGCTGTTTAAGGCTGTGGCCATGGTGAAGCAAAGCGCACGCTCGTTCTTGGCGCGATCAGTGGTAATTCTGAATGCGCTTGTCCAGGGTGCTGCTGCTTGCCGAGACAGTTAAACTTGATTGTGCTGCGCGTTGATGTCACATGAACAGTTCGCCCAATGAGGGCGGACCGGCTCCGTGATGCCACGGCCACGCCCCCGCACGCGCAACTAACAGGGCACAAATCGCCTGAACAAAATGAGCGCCGAGCTAGAGCGCCAGCGCGCTCTCATTTACCCTGGCTGAAGCGGATGCACTGCGCCCTGCTTGGCCGGGCGATTCATGGCCGGCTAGGTGCGCGCTCGTCTGGGAGCGCGGCCACGACGTCAGTGAGCTGGTTCGTCCTCATTTGGCGAACCGCTCACGTGTCGCGCTTGCGAGCAGCAAAATCAAATTTGCTTGCTCTGCAAGCAGCTAAGCTCAGAGCAGGCGCTCGCTCACGCTGGCCACACACATTGCCGCAATGTGTTTCATCGCGGCCAGCGAGAGCCCGCCCGCTCAGCGCCATCCTGGCCGAGGCCTTAGAACCACTTTAGTAACTTAGAAAAGAGGACAAAAGAGCAATTTTGTAAGGTGACATTTTTAATCGGCTACCTGGCAGATATTCATTCTTGTACAATCTTTTTACAGTTTATTTTCTTGATGTTAAATCTGAAACTTTTATCACAATGTCCTGGTGACAGCGCTGATGTTGGTAACACTTTGTTATTTTGTTTTCTGCAGGAATCCGAGCCGTGTGTTTACAATTTTATTTTTATCTATTTTTTCAGACTATTTATGAAAACCGAATATACAGCCTTAAAATAGAGTGTGGGCCTAAATACCCCGAGTCACCTCCGTTTCTTAGATTTGTAACAAAAATTAATATGAGTGGAGTGAATAATTCTAATGGAGTGGTAAGTTTTTTTTTATTATTTTTTTTTATATTATATATATCTTTTTCCTTGGTGCATATGTTTTAGTGGTAAATGTCTGACTAAATGTGTATACCTTTTACTTCTTATAATAATGTACATAACAGTAATGACAGAAGATACTTAAAAATTCGAGCAATTAATTTGTTTCTCTGGCAGTAACATATGAGACCTATCCCAGACTTTTGTAACGAACAGGACATTTTCACCGAACAGGACATTTTCACCCCTTTCGATGCTTTTCTCTTTTTTGCATGGTTTATTAAGGGTTGTAACTTTGAAAACACAATGTATTGTATTTATCACTCTTCGTATAAACACCTTAGTTTGGAAAAGTATAATATTCTGCAATACTGATTTTTACTGTGGCATATTCACAATTTGCATAAATTACTGCTATGGACTTGCAATCGTGTGTGTGTGTGTGTGTGTGTGTGTGTGTGTGTGTGCGCTCTCCCCATCCCCATCCCCATGAAAATGTGCACAGTTGTAGGACTGTTATGTACATTAACACTATATAAGAAGCACAATGCAAAACATCTACTGATAACTAAATGTCACTGTATTATGTCACCAGATACACTGCAGGAGGTGCGTGTTCATTAAACCAGACAGGCTTAGTTTTGTTTAATACAGCAAATCAATTGTGTAGTATTGGATATTTACTGCTTTTTTTTTTTTTTTTTAATATATAAATTCCAACAATTTAATGTACTGGGCATCGTTTGGCTGCTTAGCAGCCATTTAGAAGTCACTTCCACTTGCCGCTTTGAAACCGTCTCTCACACCTTTTTGAGCTTTGCTCTTTGGTAACAAAGGATCACAAACAGATCTGTTGCAGTGTTCCTAGCAGAAGACTGTCTGTTACAGCTTTCAGCTGAGCAATAATGTGTTACTTTGTAATGTAATGTGACATTGCAGCTGTAGCATTTTACAGACTGCAGCACACTCAGGTGGCCATTTCGATAGCCCTGGGAGGAGGATGTTAGGTAATTATTTCTCAAAGCTACTCACGTGCTGCATATAGTAAAACAAAAGGAAAAGTTTGCCAAGTCTGCTGCTTTAAACGATAAATTGGAGATTTTCCTTCGTAATGTGTTAAACCGTTTTAATAATATAATCTGAAACACTAAACTTTCAGTTGAAAATGTCCCCGGGCGTGTTTCAGCAGGAGAACGCTACTGTCTGATTGCATAACCGATAACGCGCTGATTCAGCTGCCCCTACGTCTGAACTACACGTTGTTTTACGAAATGAGTTTAAGTCCTAAGTGACTCTCCTTTATCACGAAACATTTTATGTCAGCGTTTTGGACCAAAATTCTTGCTCTGTCTCAAGCCCTTTATAACATACTTATCTTCGCTAAACATCATTTTGTAACTATGCGCTTGATGAGATCATCACGCTGTCACCAGTCGAATATTTTAAATTATCAAAATTCTTAAATGTAGCAATCTACTGTGACAGACCTACAATTGCTCAAATGTTCATGAAAATGTACTAATTTTTCTGCAAGATATGACGAAAAATAAGTGTGTACACACTCACACTCACTCTCTCACACACTATGTATATCTATATGACACTGGGATCTGACTGCAAGCTTACAATAACTGGTGTATTTTATGTGAATTCTAACAGCCTTCAGATCATACCTTGCTACAGCTGTGTGTGGGAGGAAGGGGTGTGATCCCAAAGCTCTGCACTGATTGGCTGATCCCTGGGTGTCATGGCATTTTACATACAGTTGTGTGAAAAAGAAAGTACACCCTACTTGAATTCTATGGTTTTACATATCAGGAAATAATCATCTGTTCCTTAGCAGGTTTAAAAATTGGGTAAATACAACCTCAGATGGACAACAACATATGACATATTACACTGTCAGGATTTATTTAACAAAAATAAAGCCAAAATGAAGAAGCTATGTGTGAAAAACTAAGTACACCCTTACTGCTTTCTTAGGAATTAAGATGCTAAGTAGCAAACAGGTGCTGCTAATCAAATGCCCTTTATTGATCATCAGCAAGTGTGACCACCTCTATAAAAGCCGGAGTTTTAGCAGTTTGCTGGTCTGGAGCATTCAGGTGTGTGTTAACACAATGCCAAGGAGGAAAGACATCAGCAATGATCTTAGAGAAGCAATTGTTGCTGCCCATCAATCTGGGAAGGGTTATAAGGCCATTTCCAAACAATTTAAAGTCCATCATTCTACAGTGAGAAAGATTATTCAAAAGTGGAAAACATTCAAGACAGTTGCCAATCTTCGCAGGAGTGGACGTCCCAGCAAATTCACCCCAAGGTCAGACCGTGCAATGCTCAGAGAAGTTGCAAAAACCCCAAGAGTTACATCTCAGACTCTACAGGCCTCAGTTAGCATGTTAAATGTTAAAGTTCATTACAGTACAATTAGAAAAAGACTGAACAAGTATGGTTTGTTGGAAGGGTTGCCAGGAGAAAGCCTCTTCTCTCTAAAAAAAGAACATGGCAGCATGGCTTAGGTTTGCAAAGTTGCATCTGAACAAACCACAAGACTTCTGGAACAGTGTCCTTTGGACAGACGAGACCAAAGTGGAGATGTTTGGCCATAATGCACAGCGCCACATTTGGCGAAAACCAAACACAGCCTGTCAGCACAAACACCTCATATCAACTGTCCAGCACGGTGGTGGAGGGGTGATGATTTGGGCTTGTTTTGCAGACACAGGACCTGGGAACCTTGCAGTCATTGAGTCGACCATGGACTCCTCTGTATACCATAATAAAGAAATAAGAGAAAGAGAAAATAAAGAAAGAAAGATAAAAAAAGAAAAAGTATTCTAGAGTCAAATGTGAGGCCATCTGTCCAATAGCTAAAGTTTGGCCGAAATTGCGTCGTGCAACAGGACAATGATCCCAAGCACACCAGCAAATCTAAAACAGAATGACTGAAAAAGAAACGAATCAAGGTGTTGCAATGGCCCAGTCCATGTCCAGACCTCAACCCGATTGAAATGCTGTGGCTGGACCTTAAGAGAGCTGTGCATAAACAAATGCCCGCAAACCTCAATGAACTGAGTAACGTTGTAAAGAAGAGTGGGCCAAAATTCCTCCACAACGATGTGAGAGACTGATAGTCATACAGAAAACGATTACTTCAAGTTATTGCTGCTAAAGGTGGTTCTACAAGTTATTGAATCATAAGGTGTACTTAGTTTTTCACACGTGGCTTCTCCATTTTGGCTTTATTTCTGTTAAATAAATCATGACACGGTGTAATATGTCATGTGTTGTTGTTCATCTGAGGTTGTATTTACCTAATTTCAAGACCTGCTAAGGAACAGATGATTGTTATTATGTCGTGTTATGCAAAACCATAGAATTCAGAGGGTGTACTTTCTTTTTCACACCACTGTAAGGGCTTCTGGGACTTGTAGTTCCTCTGTAAATACTATACTATTGGAAGAGGTGCAGTACTACAACTCGCTGAAGCCCCTGCAGAGAAGGGAGATCACATGACAAAGTAGCGACCTGAAACGCATGCGCCTGCTGTAGGGTGCGATGCAGCGCGCGCTCCCAGGTGTTCATAAAGTGTTCTATGTTTTACTTTAGAGTAATCGCTATTTCGGGCCCACCGCAGGGACCTTTATCAAAGCTTGACAGGAACATTGATCACTTTGAAATAAAAGCACCACTTCCCGCAGAGCTGTGCGTGCTCCCTGCGTTCTTCGGCGCCCCGGGAGGAGGCTAGCACTCGTAGTGTCACAAGCAGTATGTTATTGTTCCAACATTTCCGTCCTGAGACACCTTGTGTCTAACAAACTGCATTATAAACCCTCTGGTGGGAAAACCCAGGCCACATTGCTTATACTGATCACTCCGGGGGGCCCGACTTTCTTTACACATTATATGTTTTAATACTTTTTTATTTAACATACTTTACTCAAACCATATTAAAGAAATAGGGATGTGGTATAGAAACTAAAAAAATGGGATGGGTGATAGGTGAGGGGGTACATTGGTACAATCAACACCATAATTTTCATTTGATACCCCTGCCCCGGGAAAGTACGATAGCACTTCATACAACCTCGGGCTTTGTTAGCTACACTTACTAAACCTATTTACAAAATCTGTCCTTGCGTAGCCTCCCAAGTCCGCAATAAGTTAGTTTGGTTTCCTTTTTATCGTTCATACTGGTTTGACACATTGTATATCATTGTGAATAGTGTTCAGCCATTTCAGAGATTTTTTTCTATATATTAGCCATTCTGTAATCGCTGTAATGTCATAATATACATCATAGCTCATTACGGAGATTGTTTTTGCTGTTTTTTTTTTCTTCCTTTTTTCCATTTATTTATTTTTAAGGTTACACTGCACTTCTGTTTCTTTTGTTATCCTTGATAAAGGTTCCGTCCAAAACGTTGGAACAATAAACATTTTCTGTCCACCCTTCTGCTTATGGTTATAATATGAGTAGATTGTTGTAGTGCATTGTATCTATTCAACTACAGGAGTGCCTTCTACTCCCTATAACTAATACACACACACACACACACGTGTTTTCGGTTTGTTACCACCACGACCGGGAGCAGCGCTACTCACCATGCTTTTGATGGCGCTTTGCGGTTGTGCTGGGAGGGACTCTGCCCACCCCTGCTCTCAATTCTTTGGTAGGGGAGGAGTGTCAGTGAGCCTGCATGTGTATTAGCATGTCACAGATGCGCGCGCACACAGACGACAAAGGGTGTGGGCAGTACCGTAACGTATGTTATTCTTTTGTCCACCCCGGAGAAGGAGAGAGAACAAAAATACTGTGAATACAAATATATAGGTTAAAACTATCTGTCTAAATTTAGCATAGGCTGAACTTGATGGGCGTGTCCTTTTTTTTCCGTGTCTGTATATATGTATATAATATATCTCAGGTGGACTTGCATATTTAAAAATGTTATTTATAAAAATGTTTTACTTCGTCTTTTAGAAGTGTCCTAACTTTCTTAACTTTGACCATAGATGACTCCAGTTTTTGCTAACACTGTTGCATATCCAGTTACATCTCTTAATGCAATGAGCAGGGACCCCAGGCCGTGTTCACAGCTAGGTGACCCGTGTTGAGAAACGTAACACATTGAATGCCGAGCTCTGACCTGTTATCATTGTTTCCTTCGCTAGGTGGACCCCAGAGCCATATCCGTTCTAGCAAAATGGCAGAATTCCTATAGCATCAAAGTTGTTCTGCAAGAAATGCGACGTCTTATGATGTCTAAAGAAAATATGAAACTTCCTCAGCCACCTGAAGGACAATGTTACAGCAATTAAACAAAAAAAAGAAGAAAAAAAAACCCATTTAAAATCAGTTTAAGCTGTCTTCATTTTCCACAGTAGTAAATTTTCTAGATACATCTTGTAGACCTCACAGTACTGGAAAGAAAGTTCCTGAGATAAAGGCAGTTTGTCTTGAGAATCTGTAAATTATACTAATTTTTTCTTCCCCCTCCCCCCCTCCCATTCAAAATAGAAGTTGTGCTATAACAAATCCAGTCCTGTCTGACCTCTGTCTGCATAGTTCAACTTCTGATGTCAAGAAAAATCTATTTAAATTTATTACTGTTGAAGAAGAGTGTGGTACAGTACCTGCGAACATGCCTCACTCAATCACATTGCTGCAGTTTTTTGGGCCTGATTTGACTTTTTGCTTTAGACTTGTAGTTCTGAGCTGTTTGTTTGAGTCCCACAAAGGTTGTATTTTTTTTTTGTTCTTGTTTCTTTTTTCCCCTTTTTTTTATTTTTGTGTGCTCCCAGTTCCAAACTGGGCTTCATGGACTACTAATGGGAATGCAAGCTAGCTTGGGTCAACCCTCCCTTTGTGTCGTCTCTAATAAAAGCTGAATGTGGCAGATTGTGGGTTGTTTTTTGCTTTTATTTAACACTTGCGCTGCTGAAGTGGGCCTTGCCTATGTCCAGCGGGAGTGGAGGGGTTAACGTTACTTTTAGAGCGCACCATTCTTAGTCCCTAATTGTATTTTGCCTGTAACGGTGGGGCTTTCGGGATTCAGTTGTGGGGGGTTTCTTGCCTTGATCACTTGGAGGCACTGCCCTCATGCTGTGAAGTCACTTCCCCAGGCTGCAGAATGTTTTAGTCCTAATCATTTGCAAGCAGTGGAACTGTTCTCCTGCACAGGGAAGAAGTCTTACAACAGATTAAAGTTTAAGGGGCTTATTCTATATTGGCCGTGTGGGGCTTTTTATCTGAAAAAAGCCTGAATGGCCACTTTGGACGATTTCAGAATATGTCCGCAAGTCAGTAGCTGGCACCAGCTCCCTTAACAAAAGCTTGGTAACTGTGCCTCTTCCCTCTTGCCCCTCACACACAACTTTTATAGTTGCCATTAATTCCGCCTCCTAATTCCTTTTGCACCTGTTCCAACCCATCACGGCTGCTAACATTACGTGGCTTTAACGTGGCCACAGGACAGGTTTAAAATCTGTTCATTCACCATGTTGTATTAGTTTATTAAGGTATCCTAATGTAACCAATCAGGATGTCCACAAGGTCCAAATTCTACACTGACATCTATAGCCGCTCCATCTCAGAAGTTGTTTTTAATATAAATCGGAAATTATAGTTCTGTATGGATTTGTGTTGCAATGTTAGAACTGATTTGCAATTGCTCTGTTCTACAGCTAATTTCTTTTCAGCACAAGTTCTATGGTAATCCGGTGTTTCGTGGCGGCGAGACTCCAATTGTGAGTTTGTATTGACGTCCCTTCCATCTGTGAAAGTTGCACCTGGTAGGGTTTGTTCATGGTCTGCGATGAACTCCTGGCTTTTTTTTTAGAAATTAGAAATGTCACACATTGTCATTACAGCAATGGGGAACAGTAGAAGTATTTTTTGTCACTATATTCGTTCAAATGGTAAAATAACTAAGGCATTCTCACTTCTGAACTGCACAAAACTCACGGTTGAGGGAATTAAGATCTACAATGGCAGTTTTTATCCCTTTGCTGTTGGAATGGATGTTGTATATCCTTACTTTGCCTTTTTTATGCACTTTGGATAACTAAATGCTGCTAAATAAAAAGATGTACAGATACGGATTAAATCTATGTATCTGTACAGACCCGTTTTAAACAAAGCTGTTCCCAAGTCCGTGAGCAATCTCTTAATTTCTCTTTTCGGGCGGAAGATATTAAAATATGACTTAAGGATTAAATGTCCATAGTAATGAGAGGTTTAACATGGTATTCCATAAGCAGCCTTTTTTTATTGTATTGGACCATTGCCTGATTTTAATATAATAAAAAGTGTGCATTACTATTCTACTGGCGTGGCATTGTTCATCTAGCGCTCCGTTCCGCAGAAATCCCTGCTGCCTCACTGCTCCCTAAATAGCGCTGTCATTGCGAATTCAACAGCGCGTTATGTGCGGCTGCGTAACCACTCAATTCCACCTGGGGCTATAACGTGACAAATAGGATTCCCGTGATGGGGGGCACGCGGTCCGGCGATAACGCCTATTGCAGGGTCACCACTCCAGTCCTCAGTCTTTCTCCCCCCCTTCCCCCCCCCCCCCCCCAAAGTCAGGTTTTCAGGATATCCCTGCTTCAGCCACAGGTGGCTCAGTCAAATACTGAGCCACTTATTGAGCCACCTGTGCTGAAGCTGTAATATCCTCAACCTGATCTGTTGAGGAGGAGGAGGGGGTAATTTTCTGCCCTGTCATTTTTGCATCATTGATGTTGGCGTGCTTGTGTGTATGTTGACGCATAAACTGCCACATATTTGCCTCTTAGTGATGCAGTCCAAAGATACTAATATTGGTGCGGGACACACAGGAATGATAAGCCGTATTTGCCCGATTTTTATAGGGCGACCCTGAATGAGGCGAGACCCTCGATTCCAGCCCCTGCTAACTGGAACTAAGTAATGCCGGCTGCTGTGTGCTGCCTTTGTTCCTGTGTAACCTATTAACACAGCAGCTGTCTGCGCATGCGTGAGCGCTCGCACATGTTTTTTTTTCATTATAAGGAGAGGATGGACTTTTTGATACACTTATTGAGGGGGGAACCTTAAAATCGGGCAAAACTGGTAATCTGATCAATATCTGGCATTTTGTCAGGTAAGTATTCCATCACTACTATGCTCGTAATTCCGGAGGCGTGACTTCCAGTGAAGAATAACGTCAAGAAGGTGCGTGTCTGGCAGGTGGGTTTCCTTTTTAGGTAACTTTAATGCAGTACATTAATAATCTGATGTTCCTGCAGGAATTTCTGCGGAGAAGTCTGGCACCTGTGCATGTCACGCTGAACCGTTGACAATGCAGGAACTCCGCTTACATTAATATTCTCATATCTATGTATCGCGTGGCTGTACTTAACGGTTTACAAGAGATAATACAGTACAGGGAATTATAATACAATAAGTGCAACAAATAAGATCAGGCGCTAGGAAAGCAAATCCCTGCTCTGCAGAGTTTACAGTCTAAGTGGTGTGATGGGGAACGTGGCGACAGCAGGTCAGGGAACAAGTGCAGTAGATGGCAGTCGTTAGTGGGAGTGACTGTGACCATAGCCATGAGTCTAGGATATTGGGGGTCTTCGTTTTAAGACGTGAGTTTTAAGGTTTGTCATAAAGGTGGGGAGAGACCGTGCTTGGCGTCTGCGGATTGTGAGGGAGTTCCACAGGTGAGGGGCAGTGAGGGGACGGAGAGGAGGTGCTTGTCTGCGGATTGTGAGGAATCTCCACAGGGGAGGGGCAGTGAGGGGACGGAGAGGAGGTGCTTGTCTGCGGATTGTGAGGAATCTCCACAGGGGAGGGGCAGTGAGGGGACGGAGAGGAGGTGCTTGTCTGCGGATTGTGAGGAATCTCCACAGGTGAGGGGCAGTGAGGGGACGGAGAGGAAGGTGCTTGTCTGCGGATTGTGAGGAATCTCCACAGGGGAGGGGCAGTGAGGGGACGGAGAGGAGGTGCTTGTCTGCGGATTGTGAGGGAGTTCTACAGGTGAGAGGCAGTGAGGGGACGGAGAGGAGGGGCTTGTCTGCGGATTGTGAGGGAGTTCCACAGGTGAGGGACAGTGAGGGGATGGAGAGGAGGGGCTTGTCTGCGGATTGTGAGGGAGTTCCTCAGGTGAGGGGCAGTGAGGGGACGGAGAGGAGGTGCTTGTCTGCGGATTGTGAGGGAGTTCCACAGGTGAGGGGCAGTGAGGGGACGGAGAGGAGGGGCTTGTCTGCGGATTGTGAGGGAGTTCCACAGGTGAGGGGCAGTGAGGGGACGGAGAGGAGGGGCTTGTCTGCGGATTGTGAGGGAGTTCCTCAGGTGAGGGGCAGTGAGGGGACGGAGAGGAGGTGCTTGTCTGCGGATTGTGAGGGAGTTCCACAGGTGAGGGAAAATGAGGGGACGGAGAGGAGGTGCTTGTCTGCGGATTGTGAGGGAGTTCCACAGGTGAGGGGCAGTGAGGGGACGGAGAGGAGGGCTTGTCTGCGGATTGTGAGGGAGTTCCTCAGGTGAGGGGCAGTGAGGGGACGGAGAGGAGGGCTTGTCTGCGGATTGTGAGGGAGTTCCTCAGGTGAGGGGCAGTGAGGGGACGGAGAGGAGGGCTTGTCTGCGGATTGTGAGGGAGTTCCACAGGTGAGGGAAAATGAGGGGACGGAGAGGAGGTGCTTGTCTGCGGATTGTGAGGGAGTTCCACAGGTGAGGGGCAGTGAGGGGACGGAGAGGAGGGCTTGTCTGCGGATTGTGAGGGAGTTCCTCAGGTGAGGGGCAGTGAGGGGACGGAGAGGAGGGGCTTGTCTGCGGATTGTGAGGGAGTTCCACAGGTGAGGGGCAGTGAGGGGACGGAGAGGAGGGCTTGTCTGCGGATTGTGAGGGAGTTCCTCAGGTGAGGGGCAGTGAGGGGACGGAGAGGAGGGGCTTGTCTGCGGATTGTGAGGGAGTTCCTCAGGTGAGGGGCAGTGAGGGGACGGAGAGGAGGGGCTTGTCTGCGGATTGTGAGGGAGTTCCTCAGGTGAGGGGCAGTGAGGGGACGGAGAGGAGGTGCTTGTCTGCGGATTGTGAGGGAGTTCCACAGGTGAGGGGCAGTGAGGGGACGGAGAGGAGGGGCTTGTCTGCGGATTGTGAGGGAGTTCCTCAGGTGAGGGGCAGTGAGGGGACGGAGAGGAGGTGCTTGTCTGCGGATTGTGAGGGAGTTCCTCAGGTGAGGGGCAGTGAGGGGACGGAGAGGAGGTGCTTGTCTGCGGATTGTGAGGGAGTTCCACAGGTGAAGGGACGGAGAGGAGGGGCTTGTCTGCGGATTGTGAGGGAGTTCCACAGGTGAGGGGCAGTGAGGGGACGGAGAGGAGGGGCTTGTCTGCGGATTGTGAGGGAGTTCCTCAGGTGAGGGGCAGTGAGGGGACGGAGAGGAGGTGCTTGTCTGCGGATTGTGAGGGAGTTCCTCAGGTGAGGGGCAGTGAGGGGACGGAGAGGAGGTGCTTGTCTGCGGATTGTGAGGGAGTTCCACAGGTGAAGGGACGGAGAGGAGGGGCTTGTCTGCGGATTGTGAGGGAGTTCTACAGGTGAGAGGCAGTGAGGGGACGGAGAGGAGGTGCTTGTCTGCGGATTGTGAGGGAGTTCCTCAGGTGAGGGGCAGTGAGGGGACGGAGAGGAGGGGCTTGTCTGCGGATTGTGAGGGAGTTCTACAGGTGAGGGGCAGTGAAGGGACGGAGAGGAGGTGCTTGTCTGCGGATTGTGAGGGGCAGTGAGGGGACGGAGAGGAGGTGCTTGTCTGCGGATTGTGAGGGAGTTCCACAGGTGAGGGGCAGTGAAGGGACGGAGAGGAGGTGCTTGTCTGCGGATTGTGAGGGGCAGTGAGGGGACGGAGAGGAGGTGCTTGTCTGCGGATTGTGAGGGGCAGTGAGGGGACGGAGAGGAGGTGCTTGTCTGCGGATTGAGAGGGAGTTCCTCAGGTGAGGGGCAGTGAAGGGACGGAGAGGAGGTGCTTGTCTGCGGATTGTGAGGGAGTTCCTCAGGTGAGGGGCAGTGAGGGGACGGAGAGGAGGGGCTTGTCTGCAGATTGTGAGGGAGTTCCTCAGGTGAGGGGCAGTGAGGGGACGGAGAGGAGGGGCATGTCTGCGGATTGTGAGGGAGTTCCTCAGGTGAGGGAGAAAGTGTTTGAGTTGCTTGATATACTGAAACTCATGAGAATTCCAAAACTTACTACTCACAATTCTATTGTCATTCATCCAAGAAAAACCTGTTTGGGGAAACCTGGGTTGATGTTTTTGCTACAAGTTTGAGGCACCACTAATGGTTTTGTCTTATTCTGCATTTATAGGCAATCAATAATATGGAACAATAAGAAACCTACAGCAGTAACTACCATAAACAAACCATAGACAGAAACGCAGGGCCTTATTCTGGCAAGTTTAATGGCGTCTATCCGGCGTTATCATACGTTCTACAATCTAAGAAAAGCCATTTAGGACAGATACGTGTGGTAGTCCATGCAATCAACGTGAAAGGAACGCATATGCCGTGTGAGAATTAAACGGTTCCAACTGGTGTTCAGAGGTATGATTTTCTAGTTCGCCCTGGTTTGGTTTGGTAATGCAGTGGCTGTGAATCACTAGAAATAAGTATGAGTAAAGCGGAATTAATTAGTTATCTTGTTCTATTGTCTTGCTAGCATTACATCCGCGTAAAGAGGATAAAACCCCAAGTTGTGCAACGTGTGCGTCTCAAAGTACAGGGTGTACGTACCTCTAACGGTACAAAGAGAATTTCGCGCCAAAAAAAGCAGTCTCTCTAAGCTTATAGGGGTTCCATGTTAAATTGGATAAGTAGTAAACTTGACACACTGCTCATTTGCATCTCATTACCCAGAATCCCTGGCTGCAGGGGAAGCACGGTATGCTAAGCAATAATTGGGAAAGACAGTGCTACAGACCTGTCTGAGACATGCACCACATGTGGCATTTTTATTTAATATATTGAATTTAAAAAATATTTAATTACACTTTTCAGATTCTGGCCTTAATGGCAATGGGGCTTTCTTTCCGGCATTGCCAAATCGGCGCCATCATACTCGAGTCTAGAATAAGGCCCTTTAAATGCTTGAGGTTTTTTTGAGGCGTAAATTTAACTTGTCAAAGCAGCGTGGAATAATGCAACAAGACCGGCACAAGCAGAACATTATACAGGGTGAAATGCCAGTCCTGTCCGAGTTCTTCTATCAAACACCGGAATTATTTATTAACACAATTTTACATATGTATCTAACTGGGATTTATCAAAATCCGGTGACTATAAAACAGGGGGGGGGGGGGGTGCAGCTCCCGTTCTCAAGGGCCATCAGCAGGTCTGGTGTTCAGGATGTTCCTGCGTCGGCACAGGTGGCTTAGTCAAAGACTGATATCTTGAGAACCTGACCTGTTGGTGGCCCTGAGGACTGGAGTTGCTCACCCTGCTATAAAACATGATGGAAGCCGGAAGCCTGGCTAGTGCTCAGGTGTAAATATATCTATGAGCAGCAGAGGGCGCTACAGGGCTTTGCATGTGACCTGTGCACAGGGTATAATAAGTCTGTGCTGCAGAATATCCTGCAGCAAAGACCATTTGTTGCCTAACCTTTGTGATGCAGCCGACACCTGCAAAGTGACGTGAACGTAATATGTGCCGTTAAGTACACAGATAAAGTATCACATGCTTTGATCTCTTTGTCTTGTAGCAAGTGATTACGGATGAAATAAAAAAAGATTGCTAATGCGAATGTTTCTCTAGCGCACGTCCCGTTTACATCATGTGGCGGCAGCTTTCCCCGTGAAGACCGCGCTGGATTCATTAGAGCCGGAGTGGCTAACTTCAGTCCTCCAACAGGTCAGGTTTTCAGGATATCCCTGCTTCATGAGCCACCGGTGCTGAAGCAGGGATATCCTGAAGACCTGACCTGTTGGTGGCCCATGAGGACTGGAGTTGGCAGTCGGACGGTTTTCAATGGCGCACTTGTTAACCCAGCGTTAGATATTGCGTTATTGCAATATTCCTCTTCGCCACGTGTCTGATTCGTGGGGTTTTGTGGAACTGGGGTCTTAGTAGCTGTGCAAGGACTTTGTATATAAAGAGACCCCACTTTTAGTAGGGGAATTGGTGACAGTGTTCCCAATTAGTACGTAGGGTTGTTGCTTCAGGACATTGCTAATACCTCTTGTGGTCTCCAGTGTGCGGGTCAGCTGAATGCAGCACATTCATTTACAATTACAACACAAACTTTTTAACTCCAAACAACTTGGAATGAATACATAACTGTTCCATATTACCCAGCCTGAGCTTGTCAGCCAATCGCATCCCTGGATGAACCAACACCCCTCGTTCTTATTTTCTTCTAGTGCTCTAGTATTGTGCAGTACCATCTGGACCGGCGTGTGCGCAGTACCATACGGGCCGGCGGGTGCGCAGTACCATACGGGCCGGCGTGTGAGCAGTACCATACGGGCCGGCGTGTGAGCAGTACCATACGGGCCGCCAACACATTGCTACGCATTGAAATGGATATATATATATATATATATTAAAAAAAATTGTATTTAGAGTTTTCCAGGCACAATGAGTCCCAGTGCCCCAAAGAGCTTACAATCTAATCTAATTACAATCTAATCGATTTGAACATGTTGTTATACAAGTGGAAACAATATCGCATCCCTAGAAAGAAAATGAAATGCTTTCTTTAGTCCGTAATAATAATTTTTCTTATCGTTTTATTCGTAAAGCGCAGACATATTCCGTTGGGCGGTACCGAATAATAATGTGTCAAATAATATTTTCCTTTTCCAACTAAAGGTCAATTTTATAAAACCGCACACATAAAAAATATAAGATCCGTTAAGGCTTAATGCTGTTTAGCAAATCTGGGCCTAAATGTCACATGTATGTATGTATGTATGTATGTATGTATGGGCAGACCCAGCTGCTGTTACCAGCTTGGTATACCTGTAATGCCGTGCAGGTTTCTGTGCCTGCAAGCGGTTACAACTGTATTTTCCTTAAGTACGTCTAATCCCGCCATATTCCCGGTATTCTCAGACGCTGACATCTGCTGCTTCTCTCTACCTGTCGTGCGCTCAGGTTTTTCTTATTTACACAAGCTCACCGCAGTGTGTGCTGACGCCGTTGCATCCAAAAATGCAATCTTTTTTTTCTGACGGAAACGCAGTATATTTATGAAGGTTTAGCTTTATTTGCACTAGTATTCAGCACTTTAAAGATGGCGTGATTTTTTTTTATTTTTAAAGTGACAGAGAAAACCAACGCTAAAAACAGCCCAGAAAAATAACGCCACCTGCACATGTTTTAATCGACCACTGCCAATATGCAAATGGGACTCTGTCCTAACTTTTCTCACTTGCTCCATAAATCCCTCATCTCTTTGCAGACATACTCAAATATGGCGCAACTAAGATTAATCCATAGACCAGGGGTAGCCAACTCCAGTCCTCAACAGACACTAACAGGTCATATTTACAGGATATTCCTGCTTCAGCACAGGTGGTACATTCGAAGATTGAGCCACTGTGCTGAAGCAGGGATATCCTGTAAACCTGACCTGTTGGTGGCCCTTGAGGATTGGAGTTGGTATCCATGACCTAGACCAAGTTTTTTAATTTTCGCCCCCCTGCATGGTCTCCCCCTCCCTGCTCGCGCACACCCACCCTTGACCTTTTCTCCAGCATCGGCAGCATCATTTGGCCACAAGCCCCCGGAGACAAGGTAAGAGGCATACAGAGGCCTCTCGTGCTCCACCGGCATTTCATTTAAATGTTGTTGTGGGGAAGAACGCGGGGCCCCTGTAAGCATCGTCTGTCCCCCCACAGAAAATCTGACACCCCCCAGTTTGCACACCCAGGACCTAGACACTGCTTGGCCCAAGTATATTTCAGCACGACTTGCGACAAAATAACGACTGTGTGTCGGCATTGTGCCTTTGGGAGATAGGGATAGTTAGAAGTGGGAGACATCTCTGGAGAGCTGGAGCGCTTACAGATCGCGATAAGACCTTTCCCAAGCAGCTTTCCCCTGCGAAGCTTTGAAATCCCTGGGCCACCAGCTTAAGCTTTTTTATTTTTTCGCTCGAGCGTTTGGAACCAGATGTTTCTCAGCTGTCGGAGCCGTTTCCAGCTGAGACCGACCGAAAGGCCGCTCGGCGTATACGCATTAATATAAACATGTTGGAAGCCCAAGCCTTGAGCGAGGCCGCTGCGAGCTTCCCACGATCCTCTCCACCATGCAGCTTCCCTCAGAGAGCATCAATGTTTTATGCATTGAGCCTGGATATCCTGCGTGGGTCAGGCTCAGGCTGCCACCTGCTAGCTTCAGTTCCTCAAACACGGCTCCCTTCTCTGCTCGGTGGCGCCAGAGAGCGGGGGTCCCTCATCTTGTGTTAGCTGATCATTTAGGTGGGAGGGGAGGGGGGTCTTGACGTACCCATTGCATGCAAGTAAAATTTGCTGTTTGTAGCTATGTATAAACACACGCACATTTATTTTAATTTTGCACAATACCGCTCTGCAATCAGAGCAAGTAGAGGGGGAATTAGAGGTGGGACCAGGAGGGACCGTCTCCCCCTAAAATAAATACATGCGGCATTTGGTAAACTCGGCATAATTTGTGTAAAGCGACAATACGGATTTCATTTATTTTGATTTATTGCAGGGGGTCTCCGGAAAAGAACAGTTAATTTCCGCTCCGGGGACCCCCTGCTTGCAGAGGTTCCACAGATACGTATCTCTGTAGGGGTCGCCGGTATCTCTTCCAGTTTAAATTGGCCAGTCACTCCAACAACATGGTCCCATGTCACTGCTTCTTATTGACCTGCGTGATATGGGACATTTCAACACCGCCATTTTGTTAGGCACACTGTTCCTTTTGCTGGCCGGCTTTAGTCTATGCGGAGCCCAAGGCGGGACGCTGGCAGCGGGACACCCTCCTGTAAAAAAAAGTAAATGGGACTTGCCTTGACCAGCAGCCCCTCCTCCAGCGCTAACAGGAGGGGGCGTGGCTGCGGGACCCCTGTAGGAGCAGGGCCCCAGGTGGTTGCCTTGCTCGTCTTGCCCTGCAGATACTTACCTCCGTAGGGGGAGCCGGTATCTCTGGAACCAGGGGGTCTCCGGCACTGTAATTAACGAGGTACAGCTTCAATCCTGTTATAAAAAATAAATAGTGAAACCTGTGTTTACGCTGCTTTACGAGCGCTTATTCAATCCCTGATGTTCCGGGCAGCGGAGCACACAAACTGGGTTATATAGCGCTGACAATGTGCAGAGTGCTGTACATAGAATTTGCAGACACCGTGATTTCATTCCCTGAAGAGCTAGCAATTTAATTTTGGTGCCAATGGTACAGGGAATAACGGTTACTGGCCCACGGTCACAGACGGCTAACATATTAGTAAATGATTCCCTTTATTGTATTGTGCATTGTATTGGATTAAAACAAATATTTGTTATATATGTACCATCTGCAGCCCCCTATTAGGATGTATACAGTGATCCTTCCGTTCTTTTGACACTGTAGTACTTTGGAGTATGTACTGGTATTATTGACATTTTTTGAGGATAGGAACAATGAATGCTGTTTGTGCTAATAATAAGTAATGGTTTAGCAGCCAAATGATTACATGTATATTCGATGATTTCTGTTATTTGGAGTTTCCTTTGCCGTGGTTGCACACAAGCCTGAAATCTGAAATAATAACGTTATATATTAGCCGTATTTATCGGCACACCTATCATTCATGGGATCTCACTTCTTTTATTTTCCCTGTAGCTTTGTCAGACCCAAAAAATGCATTTTTGGATTAAGCGACCGGATGTCTCATCCAGTGGCCAGACGGATGTAATTGGGGAAACGGTGTAGTGGAGAGAAAGGGAGAAGCGATACATATTCTCTATTATACCTTGCGGTATGTTTACTAAGCAGCGCTCTGACGTAAAGCCCCATATATAGCATCGGAAGACATTAGGTAGCTTTAGATTACAATGGGAGTGGGCAACTCCAGTCCTCGAGGGCCACCAACAGGTCCGGTTTCCAGGATATCCCTGCTTCACCACAGGTGGCTCAGTGAAAGATTGAGCCACCTGTGCTGAAGAAGAGATACCTTGGCCTGTTAGTGGCCCTCGGTTACTGGAGTTGGCCACCCCTTGATTAGAACAACGAGAAATGATCCCTGTCTCTTGAAACCCCCCCATCCCCTCGGGCCACATAATGTAACCTCCTTATTTATCCCCAAAGTCACCAGTGCAATTGGGGCGAGGCTCTATTCGGCTGCACAGGATCGCTTCCATCTATAGTCTTGTGACTTCTTCCTGGGGTGTGTATACTCCCTCCACCTACTAATACCTGAGCTCAAAGGAGTTCAGGAAACAGGAATGTGTGCAACGCTTTGGTGATTTGTATATTTTTTCATGGGTTAGAGTTGAGATGCTCTGGGCATTGGACAAGGTACTGTGAGGAGATGCAGAAAGTCTTTCGTGTTGAGGTTGAGCTTAGCACAAGAAACTGAGATGTATTGATTTACTTTTCCTGGGGAATGCCGTGTTTTAGAGACACATACACCTGTCGGCCCCCAATGTAGCCACAGGTGGAGAAACGGTGGATTTGTTTGTAGGGTTCTTTTTGTTTGGTGATCACTTACTCCTACATGAAACCAATACACATATAACAATGTGATTGGATTGGGGCACACACTTAAATGGTATAGACCAGATTGCAGGAGTGGGTTCTGCGATCAGAGTACTTATAAAGTACTGTACAACAATAACAAAGGGATAGGCACCAAAAATAAGCAATAATGTCATTTATTGGCACTACGTCTCAGCGCCCTCTCTTTATCTTGATTAAGGCCCCAGATCAGTGGTGCGCTAAGTGGGGGGCTGGATAATTTCCAGGGGTGCCGCGGCGACTACAGAGGTCCTGCGCTCTCCCCCAAGGTACTTAATTTAAGTGCCGGGGGGGGGGACAGCGTGAGGCCTCTGCAGCTTCTCTTACCTGATCTTCGGCGACACGTCGCCATGATAACAGCGTCATTTTTGTCACGTTGCCATGGTAACGTGATGTCACATGACCCCCGTGACGTCATTTGACGCCGGAGCGGAGGAGGAGAGGGGGCGCGAGGCAGGGGGGCGCAAGTTAAAAAGGCGCACCCCTGAGTTAGATGAAAAGTTGGGCAAATAAATTACATTTTTGCATATTTTTGATGCCTATTCGTTTATTTTTTTTACATACATATGTGAAAAGGTGTCAGCAAGGCAGCACATCTGATGGAGGAAATCAGGACAGGCACTCCAAGAGCCAAAGGTGAGATGTATTTCTCAACGTTTCGGCTCCCTTGATAAAGGCTCCGTTTGGGTGCCGAAACCTTGAGACATTCTCTCTCTCTCAACGTTACAGCTACAATGAAATGTCCTTGTATTCACCGGCACTGGCTATAAAAGTGTTTTACTCTGCTTTACTGTGCGCGGCGCAAACAAAACGCAGCAGCTCCATCGGGCCGACCATAGTGCACGCGATGAAGAGCGACTGCGGAGCAGAATTTTGAGCCAACAAAAAATTGTGGGTTTTTTTCAGGCGATCAGGGCGAACCTGCGTGGTGACATCACAGCCACACCTCCGCATCGCCTCCTATCAGGGCGAACCAGCCTGGTGACATCACAGCCACACCTCCGCATCGCCTCCTATCAGGGCGAACCTGCGTGGTGACATCACAGCCACACCTCCGCATCGCCTCCTATCAGGGCGAACTTGCGTGGTGACATCACAGCCACACCTCCGCATCGCCTCCTATCAGGGCGAACCTGCGTGGTGACATCACAGCCACACCTCCGCATCGCCTCCTATCAGGGCGAACCAGCCTGGTGACATCACAGCCACACCTCCGCATCGCCTCCTATCAGGGCGAACCAGCCTGGTGACATCACAGCCACACCTCAGCATCGCCTCCTATCAGGGCGAACCAGCCTGGTGACATCACAGCCACACCTCAGCATCGCCTCCTATCAGGGCGAACCTGCGTGGTGACATCACAGCCACACCTCCGCATCGCCTCCTATCAGGGCGAACCAGCCTGGTGACATCACAGCCACACCTCAGCATCGCCTCCTATCAGGGCGAACCAGCCTGGTGACATCACAGCCACACCTCAGCATCGCCTCCTATCAGGGCGAACCAGCCTGGTGACATCACAGCCACACCTCCGCATCGCCTCCTATCAGGGCGAACCTGCGTGGTGACATCACAGCCACACCTCAGCATCGCCTCCTATCAGGGCGAACCTGCGTGGTGACATCACAGCCACACCTCCGCATCGCCTCCTATCAGGGCGAACCTGCGTGGTGACATCACAGCCACACCTCCGCATCGCCTCCTATCAGGGCGAACCAGCCTGGTGACATCACAGCCACACCTCCGCATCGCCTCCTATCAGGGCGAACCAGCCTGGTGACATCACAGCCACACCTCCGCATCGCCTCCTATCAGGGCGAACCTGCGTGGTGACATCACAGCCACACCTCCGCATCGCCTCCTATCAGGGCGAACCTGCGTGGTGACATCACAGCCACACCTCCGCATCGCCTCCTATCAGGGCGAACCTGCGTGGTTACATCACAGCCACACCTCCGCATCGCCTCCTATCAGGGCGAACCTGCGTGGTGACATCACAGCCACACCTCCGCATCGCCTCCTATCAGGGCGAACCAGCCTGGTGACATCACAGCCACACCTCCGCATCGCCTCCTATCAGGGCGAACCTGCGTGGTGACATCACAGCCACACCTCAGCATCGCCTCCTATCAGGGCGAACCTGCGTGGTGACATCACAGCCACACCTCCGCATCGCCTCCTATCAGGGCGAACCAGCCTGGTGACATCACAGCCACACCTCCGCATCGCCTCCTATCAGGGCGAACCTGCGTGGTGACATCACAGCCACACCTCCGCATCGCCTCCTATCAGGGCGAACCTGCGTGGTGACATCACAGCCACACCTCCGCATCGCCTCCTATCAGGGCGAACCTGCGTGATGACATCACAGCCACGCCTCCGATGAGTGCAGGGATCGCTCGAGCCTGTACTATAAACGAAGCCTAAACTAAAAGGCAGAAGTTTCTTTTATTTGTGCAGAAAATTGAAGAAACTATTTAATTGGAAAAAAATATAGAAACTTCTAGGTTTCCAAATAATAATTAGTATCGCCACATTGCAGCACCTAGCTATAGGACTGTGTGTTACTTATCACCATGCAACACTGAGACATTATATAGAAGTCATGAATTATCATGACCATATAGGCACCGTATTAAAATCTGTGGTTATGAGACAATGGGTGAATTATATATTTATATATAACTTTGGGGAAACACATTTGTAGATTGTAAGCTCCCTGGGGCAGGGATTTCCTTTCCTATTGTATGTCTTTATATAGCGCCAAAGTGTACTCAGCGCTTCACAAAGAATACAGTACAGGGAATTATAATAATACAATAAGTGCAGCAAAATCAGACAATAGGAAAGGAAATCTTGCGTTGTTGCACTTATTTTATTATAATTCCCTGTACTGCTTTTGGTCTCTCTTGTAAAGCGCTGAGTGCACTGTGGGCGCTGAGTACATTGTGGGCGCTGAGTGCATTGTGGGCGCTGAGTGCACTGTGGGCGCTGAGTGCACTGTGGGCGCTGAGTACACTGTGGGCGCTGAGTGCACTGTGGGCGCTGAGTACATTGTGGGCGCTGAGTGCACTGTGGGCGCTGAGTGCACTGTGGGCGCTGAGTACACCCGATAACGGTTATGTTTTTCATCTCTGTCAAACACACGCAAAGTATGAGACATTACTCAGTCTCCTATTGTGTATATAGGAAGTTATCAGAATCTTATAGAAGAGGTGAAAAGGAGCTAACACTCTAAATCTGGCTGTGTGACCGGTCATATCCACTATTACGGCTCATTCAGTAAGTGGCATTAGGCCCAGTGTCCCAGTGTCTACTGCTCTGCTCGCTACTGCTCTGCTCGCTACGGCGTGCGCTCGCTACGGAGCGCGCTCCAGGAACAAGATCCGCCCCTCAATGGGGCCGGTCCCAGCAGCTGCCTGCGCGCGTGTAGCGATCGCGATGCGCGACCACATGTTTTCCTGTGGCTACGTCACAGCGGCGGTTCAGCCAATGAGGTTGAACCAGCCACGTGATGTTATGGCCACCCTTTCCCCCTCCCCCCTTCCGTCGGATCTCCTGCTCCTCGCTGAAAGCTGGACCAGAGACCGCTGATCGCGGCTTTCACACGCGCACGCGCTGCCAGCCCGCCCGCCCGCCAGGCGCGCCTGCACTGGGGCGTAGCCTTCGGTCTTCCCTATGTGGCAGCCCCTGCACGTGAACGCACAATGCATCTGTTTAGTGAATACGCCACTTATTGACTAAAATCACTTTTTTCTTTAAACGCTGCCCAGTACAAATGGAGACTCAGCCTGTGTCCCCCATTTCTTCTATGAGTGATGCCCCCAGACAATGAGATGACATCATTAAACAATGTCTATTGTCTGATGACATCAGTTGCAGAAAGAACCCATGCTGTGTTGTATGGTTCAGTTACACTGTGCAGTGTCTCAATGTAAGCGTCCTATGTTACACATGCAGAGCAGGCTAAAGCCTCGAAGTGAGTGAAACTGCTTCCAACTCCATTATCAGGGTTTTATGACTGGTTAACTCACTTTGTCACTGAAACTGAGGCTCAGATGCACAAAAGGGTGCTAATCTTTAGCACGCCTGTACTCACATTCATAAACTTAGATTGTAACCGCTACAATGTAGGGATTTGTGCATGAGAAGTTCTCTATACAGTGTTGCATACACCATATCACTTAGATTGTAAGCTCTTCGGGTTAGGGACTCCTATTCATAATGTCACTTTTATGTCGGGTGGGTTTATTCCTATATTAGGCTTAGGGAGAAGGAGCGGCTCAGGGAGTAAAGACACTGACAGTCAACAGTGACACCCAGGGGACCTTGGTTCAATTCCCTGGGCCTCAGGCACATAAAACATAGATTGTAAGCTCACAGGGGCAGGGACGGTGTCTGTAACATTCCTATGTGCTGCGTACCGCGCGCTGTACTGTAACTGTGACGCGCTGAGTGTCCCATCGGGAGAAAAGCGCTATATGGAATGTATTATTTATATGTCGCGTGTATTACTGCTGGGAAGCGCTGTCCATGGATGGCGCTATATAAATAAAGATATATACATCAATAGATTTATACTTTTATAGAAGGCGCGCATTACCGCAACATTATCAGAATAAACACGTGTTGCATGTTTTTGCCGATAGAATTGAGGATAAATTATTGGGAATACCGACAGTGAGTTCATTATACGTGTCTTCAGAAGGACTTTAAACTCCTGCACACAGCCTGGTGCTGATCAAAGCTGGCGGTATATGGCAAACATGGCTTAGATTGTAAGCTTTGTTTCCTTTCCTAGCGCCCGATCTTATTTGGGGTACTTATTACAGTATAATTCCCTATACTGTATTGTCTCTCTTGTAAAGCGTTAAGTACAGCTGAGGGCGCTATATAAATAAAGATATACGTACACACCATCTATTGCGAAATCTAGGGAGGGGGGGGGGGGAAACCCGAACTTTCTACGCATGTTACTATGTTACTATACCAACAAATACCTCTTCCTTTCTTCCAAAACGTGGTATTTGTCTTGTGTGGGGCTCTGCATTATCTCTAATTGATCACAGGTACATGGGGGAATTGAGGAGCCCTTATTCTTTTAAATCATTCTAGCACATTCTTGGTAACGTTGCACCCCTCTGTGAGGATTAGCGCCTATGTGGCTGGGAGAAGCCCCCTGCAGAGAGGAGGGGGGTGGGGGGGAGAGGACATGTGGAATTCATGGATCTCTTAAATCCTGTCTGCTGTTCCAGGGGATGGGGGGGGGGGGGGGTTGGCAGCCCTAAGGGCACATGGCAGCTCAATCAAACTGATTTCAGATGTAAAAGCCTGTATGTACCTACCCGTTACTGCTATCACACACTGTGTCTTTACACTGATATGCCGAATGCCTTCCCCTGTGATCCCGGCAGCTCTGTGTCTCACATTATTGCTCCTCTGTTTAGAGTGTAAGCTCATTGGGACACAGAACCGGCCTTCTGACGCTTCAGTTATAGTATTTGTCTGTTAACGCACAGCAAATATCAATACCACGTGTCAACACATTCACATGTCTCAGACAGGTCTGCAGCCCTGCCCTTCCCCATTATCTCCTAGCATACAGTGCTGCCACTGCAGCCAGGGATTCTGGGTAATGACATGCAAATGAGCAGTTACCTTTTACTTCTTATCCACTTTAACATGGAACAACCCTATTAGCTTATGCCTGCCGCATTACACAGCTTTCCAGCACAGCCTGGGTTAAATAAGTGCAGAGCCAGTAACCCTCCTCACAGACAGGTGTTTTGAACTTTTGGGTCTCTTCAGTATGAGGCTGGATATACTGGCTATGCAATGTGAAGCTGGGATAGGTTTCAACCTCACATGCTAAGAGGAAGCATTTCTGCACGTATGTAACTTCCATTCTAAGAGGAAGCATTTCTGCACGTATGTAACTTCCATGCTTTGGAAACATTTCTGCATTTATGTAACTTCCATTCTAAGAGGAAGCATTTCTGCACGTATGTAACTTCCGTGCTAAGAGGAAGCATTTCTGCATGTATGTAACTTCCACGCTAAGAGGAAGCATCTCTGCACGTATGTAACTTCCACGCTAAGAGGAAACATTTCTGCATGTATGTAACTTCCATGCTAAGAGGAAGCATTTCTGCACGTGTGTAACTTCCACGCTAAGAGGAAACATTTCTGCACGTATGTAACTTCCATGCTGAGGAAACATTTCTGCACGTATGTAACTTCCGTGCTAAGAGGAAGCATTTCTGCACGTATGTAACTTCCGTGCTAAGAGGAAGCATTTCTGCACGTATGTAACTTCCGTGCTAAGAGGAAGCATTTCTGCACGTATGTAACTTCCGTGCTAAGAGGAAGCATTTCTGCACGTATGTAACTTCCGTGCTAAGAGGAAGCATTTCTGCACGTATGTAACTTCCGTGCTAAGAGGAAGCATTTCTGCACGTATGTAACTTCCGTGCTAAGAGGAAGCATTTCTGCACGTATGTAACTTCCGTGCTAAGAGGAAGCATTTCTGCACGTATGTAACTTCCGTGCTAAGAGGAAGCATTTCTGCACGTATGTAACTTCCGTGCTAAGAGGAAGCATTTCTGCACGTATGTAACTTCCGTGCTAAGAGGAAGCATTTCTGCACGTATGTAACTTCCGTGCTAATCGGAAGCATTTCTGCACGTATGTAACTTCCGTGCTAAGAGGAAGCATCTCTGCACGTATGTAACTTCCGTGCTAAGAGGAAGCATCTCTGCACGTATGTAACTTCCGTGCTAAGAGGAAGCATCTCTGCACGTATGTAACTTCCGTGCTAAGAGGAAGCATCTGCACGTATGTAACTTCCATGCTAAGAGGAAGCATCTCTGCACTTATGTAACTTCCGTGCTAAGAGGAAGCATCTCTGCACGTATGTAACTTCCGTGCTAAGAGGAAGCATCTCTGCACGTATGTAACTTCCGTGCTAAGAGGAAGCATCTCTGCACGTATGTAACTTCCGTGCTAAGAGGAAGCATTTCTGCACGTATGTAACTTCCGTGCTAAGAGGAAGCATTTCTGCACGTATGTAACTTCCGTGCTAAGAGGAAGCATCTCTGCACGTATGTAACTTTCATGCTAAGAGGAAGCATTTCTGCACGTATGTAAACTTCCGTGCTAAGAGGAAGCATTTCTGAACGTATGTAACTTGCGTGCTAAGAGGAAGCATTTCTGCACGTATGTAACTTCCATGCTAAGAGGAAGCATTTCTGCACGTATGTAACTTCCGTGCTAAGAGGAAGCATCTCTGCACGTATGTAACTTCCGTGCTAAGAGGAAGCATCTCTGCACGTATGTAACTTCCGTGCTAAGAGGAAGCATCTCTGCACGTATGTAACTTCCGTGCTAAGAGGAAGCATCTCTGCACGTATGTAACTTCCGTGCTAAGAGGAAGCATCTCTGCACGTATGTAACTTCCGTGCTAAGAGGAAGCATCTCTGCACGTATGTAACTTCCGTGCTAAGAAGAAGCATCTCTGCACGTATGTAACTTCCGTGCTAAGAGGAAGCATCTCTGCACGTATGTAACTTCCGTGCTAAGAGGAAGTATCTCTGCACGTATGTAACTTCCGTGCTAAGAGGAAGCATTTCTGCACGTATGTAACTTCCGTGCTAAGAGGAAGCATTTCTGCACGTATGTAACTTCCGTGCTAAGAGGAAGCATTTCTGCACGTATGTAACTTCCGTGCTAAGAGGAAGCATCTCTGCACGTATGTAACTTCCATGCTAAGAGGAAGCATTTCTGCACGTATGTAACTTCCGTGCTAAGAGGAAGCATCTCTGCACGTATGTAACTTCCATGCTAAGAGGAAGCATTTCTGCACGTTTGTAACTTCCATGCTAAGAGGAAGCATCTCTGCACGTATGTAACTTCCATGCTAAGAGGAAGCATTTCTGCACGTTTGTAACTTCCATGCTAAGAGGAAGCATTTCACATTTCCAAATCAGCTGCTGTGAGGCTGCTGGCGAAGCTACAATCTCATTGCTTTGACTCCTTTCCAAAGCTCCAGGACAAGAAACTTCATTGTATCGTACGTGGCTCTGATTACCACGAACGCATCTCGTCGTCCCCCCCCCCCCGTGCCGGCCTTCATCTCATTTATCCAAACAGAACGCCGCGAGCCGTCAGAAGACAGAATATCAATATTACAAGCTGATATTTCGGAGGTTTTGGGAAGACCGCAGGACAGTGCAGAAAAGCAGATCTCTCCGTTCTTCGTGTCGCGGGACAGAGAGAAACAACGTTTAACAATGAGATCCAACTTCCGTACATAAAACTGGTGCATTTCAGGTTGTCTAATTGTGAACTCATTTTCTTGCTGTGAGTCGTAATGTTTCTTGTACTTAACGTTTATTTGGATGGTGCTAACATATTCAGCAGCGCAGTACAATGTGGGAGGACAATCGAAATCCATTTTGATATGGACCCCTATAAACTTATGCTTGCTGCATTGCACAGTTTTTCAGCACAGCCTGGGTTAAGATGCAGAGCCAGTAACCCACCCACAGACAGCCGTTTCAACCTTTTGGGTCTCACCTGTGTGAGGCTGGTTATTATTTATTTATACAATGTGTTACCAGGAAGTAATACATTGAGAGTTAGTTGCCTCTCGTTTTAGGTATGTCCTGGGCACAGAGGTTATACTGGCGTTGCAATTTGAAGCTCGGATAGGTATCCACCACACAGTAGTTAAGTTATGTTGGGCATACACCTGCGTGCAAGCGCTATATTGCCTGTTAGTGCGCCAGAGCACGCTGCTGTCTGCCACTATATGTAACATTTCATTTACTTAGATAAAACTAAATGCTGACTCTGCGCCTTCTGTACACAGCACCAGATATTACAGCGTATGCTCCGTGGCTCAGCTCCGTGGCTCAGCTCCGTGGCTCAGCTCTTCTTCTAATCACACGCATTAGATTCCCGTCTAATGCTGTATCTTCTATCAATGAAACCACAGCAGTTTTTACAATCAGATCCTTTATAAGGTGGTTGGATGTGTTCAGATGCCAGCGACCAGTGACATTGGGCAAGTGACTTTATCTACCTGTGATCTATAGGAACAGGGAGTAGCGCATGAACTATATATATATATATATATATATATATTAACCCTGGCTGTGCTCAAAGCTGTGACCATGCAGCAAGCTTAAGCCTATAGGGAACCATGTTAAAAATGGTTATTGAGGCAAAAAGTGACACTGTGTGCTCATTTGCATGTCATTTCCCAGAATCCCTTGCTGCAGTGGAAGTGCTGTATGCTGGGTGATAATGGGGAAAGGCGGGGTTGCAGACCTGCCTAAGACATGCAGATGAGCATACAGCTATATTTGCATATTTGCTTTCCTGTGGAGGGTTTTTGTCACTTTTTTTACTCACCATAACTTAACTCAGTATATATATATATATATATATATATATATATATATATATATATATATATATATATATATATAAAGCAGAAAGTAGCCGTGTTAGTCCAGTTGCGATAGTGCAGAATAAATGAGTTCTTCAGTATTAGGTGATACCTTTTTTATATTCTATCCCATATTCTGCTCACCTTGGGGAGGTTATTTCATCTCCCTGATATTTTAGGGTGGGGGATTAGGGTAGGGGGTATTTTAGTGTTAGGGGTCAGGTTAATTTGGCGGTGAAGCAGCCGGCAGAGAGGTGTCCCTGCAGCGAGGTGTCTGTCGGCTAAACGCAGAAGGCGATTTGGTCGTGATTAAAACGTCTGCAACCAAATGTCCTAGAGGGCCAAATGAAATAATAAACTCATTGGGGTCATTGTGTCTGCAAAATAATCCCTGTACAGTGCTGCAAAATAAGGGATGGTACGTGGGTGGGGGCTCAAATCCAGTCCTCAACCACCCCCCCCCCCACCCCCCACCCAACAGGTCAGGTTTGCAGGATATCCCTGCTTCAGCACAAGTGGCTCAATCAGGCTCAGTCTTTGATTGAGCCACCTATGCTGAAGCTGGGATATCCTGCAAACCTGACCTGTTTGGGGGTGGGGGGGGGGGGCTGAGGACTTGAGTTTGAGCCCCCTGGGGATAGAACATTCTCACTTGTGGCGATTTGTTCAGGGGTTTTACAGAAATAATTGCACTCGTATTTGAACAAAAAAAAAAATGAAAACCCCACTGGAAGATTTGACTGGTGTGTGGTCTGCGTGTGGTCTGCGTGTGGTCTGCGTGTGGTCTGCGTGTGGTCTGCGTGTGGTCTGCGTGAGGTTTGGGGATTGGAACAAAGCTACCTTTGTAAGATCTTTGTCAGAACAGAATGGAGTAAGAAGGAATACGCATGGATGGGAGAGGACGCAAGAGACTGTGCGCTTTAAAAACAAAATATTCATTGTAAGTGACAGACTGGAAATATGGCCCATTATTTTGACACCCAGAGAAGAAGAAAAAAAGTCCAAACACAGGAGTCCCTGGTTACAGCATCATCAATCATGGCGTCTGATGTGTCAGTTCCTGCTTTGCCGAGGTGCTAATCCGTGCAGATGTCGGCATTCACCAAGAAGAGAGGAGCATTGAGTAAAGTGGAAGCGCCTCCAGGGCTGAACGTGGCTGCCACTCAAGGCCTTGAAGGAGTTAAACACGCGGGAGATACAGTATAACAGAAGCCAACACACTATAGGCTTCTTGGGAATAGCTGAAGCTGGGCTGGACAACTCCAGTCCTTGTTGGCTACCAACAGGTCAGGTTTTCAGGATATCCCCGCTTCCGTGCAGGTGGCTCAGTCAGTGGCTCAGTCATTATGACTGCACCACCTGTGCTGAAGCAGGGATATCCTGACAACCTGACCTGGTGGTGGCCCGTGAGGACTGGAGTTAAAAGAAACTGCAGACAGATCATGCTGAGAGAATTAGGAGACTGTGGTATTTTCACATTATTGATCATTGGTAGGAGCCCCGCTAGGACGACTTGTTCAGTTCCGTAGGCCCCAATACAATAAGCGGAGAAGCCTGGGAAATGAAGGCCGCTTCCCGGCATAGTGGGCAGGGGAGGTCCATATCTTGGGGCATGGTTTGCATTACCGAGAAAGACTAGAGGACTCGGCAGGTGCCGCCTGGAGAAGAGGGGGGATATGGTGGGAAGATTTAAATACATCCAGGGTATCAACAGCATACAGGACACAAACTTTCAGAGGAGGAACAATGTTAGAACAAGTGGCAATGTATCGACGTATTTTCCACCTCTTACCCCATCTGCATCACCTTGAAGCCCGGTGAGTGGATGTGGGGGGGTTTACAGAGAGGTTTCCTGATGCACATATTATAGTGGCTCAACTTGGGCCACTTAAATTAGTGGCTCGGTGGGAAGATACTGACCGAGGCCAAACATATGGCCATGGATTGGGCGGCCCCATTACCTTCTTTCTTTTAAAGGGATTTCCCTAGAGGAACCTGCTGCATTAACCATCTTCCAGAGATATATTTGGGGGAGCCCCTTGGAAAAGGGTAAAAAAAAAACGGTACAAGGGCATCCAGGAGAAGGACATGCAGAAGTGGCCAGGAGAAAACAAACGCGGTCAGCGCCCAGCCTTAATTTATAGGAGGAAAAGCCCTTTGCCGGTATATAAGGGTGTTTAGCGCTGATACAAACGCCTCCCTGCCAGGGGCTACATTGTGCGACTGATCTCCTGTATAAATACAGCCAGCAGGTGGCAGCAGATCTGGACCAGTTGTCCCACCTATTCTGCACACATCCCACTTCAACGGGCGGCCAACTCCAGCCCTCAAGGGCCACCAACAGGCCAGGTGTTAGGGATATCCCTGCTTCAGCACAGGTGGCTCTATCAGTGTGTCAGTCAGAGAGGAGGGGGAAACGCGTATGAGGAGGGGAAACACGTATGAGGAGGGGAAAACACGTGAGAGGAGGGGGAAACACGTGAGAGGAGGGGGAAACACGTGAGAGGAGGGGGAAACACGTATGAGGAGGGGAAACACGTATGAGGAGGGGGAAACACGTATGAGGAGGGGCAAAGACATGAGGAGGGGGAAACACGTGAGAGGAGGGGGAAACACGTATGATGAGGGGGAAACACGTGAGAGGAGGGGGAAAAACATATGAGGAGGGGGAAACACGTGAGAGAAGGGGGAAACATGTGAGAGGAGGGGGAAACACGTGAGAGGAGGGGGAAACACGTGAGAGGAGGGGGAAACACGTGAGAGGAGGGGGAAACACGTGAGAGTAGGGAGAAACACGTGAGAGAAGGGGGAAACATGTGAGAGGAGGGGGAAACACGTGAGAGGAGGGGGAAACACGTGAGAGGAGGGGGAAACACGTATGAGGACGGGCAAACACGTATGAGGAGGGGGAAACGCGTATGAGGAGTGGGAAACACGTGAGAGGAGGGAGAAACACATGAGAGGAGGGGGAAACACGTATGAGGAGGGGGAAACGCGTATGAGGAGGGGGAAACGCGTATGAGGAGGGGGAAACGCGTATGAGGAGGGGGAAACACGTATGAGGGGGAAACACGTGAGAGGAGGGGGAAACACGTGAGAGGAGGGGGTTATCTGGAAGAATTAAGGGAAACCTTTTAAATAAACTGCACCTTGAGGCAAATGCTAATAACAAAATAGTAATTAGTTCACATTTTAACCCATTCTGTATCGGGGTAGCTAGCAATGCACAGCAGGTCCATCTACCCCTGAAGCGGTTAATAGAATCATTTCCCTAAAGATGCGTCCATCTCAATGTGCAGGAGAGTGCGGGAAGAACAGAGCGCGGGAAGAACAGAGCGCTATTGATGGCTTTGGATCCAGATGCAGTAACCAAGGGACTGCTACAAACTAGTGTTAGTTTAAAGTAACACTATCTCTCTCCAAACTGTGCTGCTGCTGTTACCTCTGCACATCAGGCTCTGGCAGCAAAGCATTTATTTGCATCCATTAACTTTCATGTGTCAACTTTGTTAAATAAACCTTAGTCCTGTGTTAAGCTTAATTTAGATGTAAGAAGCTTCTGTTATGTAAGCACCTGTCTGACATGTGAATGTGCCGATAAGTGTTCTGTATCATTGCTGTGCTCTGTGCGGCAGAGGGGGGTCGTCAGTTTTGTTCTCACCATAACTTGTTTGTGTAACATGTAACCATGACCAGCCCGCTGCCCACCGCCCACCAAACCACCGCCCACCGCCCACCAAACCACCGCCCACCAAACCACCGCCCACCACCCACCAAACCACCGCCCACCAAACCACCGCCCACCAAACCACCGCCCACCAAACCACCGCCCACCACCTTCACACGGGTGGAACCCAAAGTTTTTTTTTAAAGTAATCTGTAAGTGGGTTTGCTGGCTACGCGCACTCCGTGCAATAACCCACGTGCGGTTTTAATCAGTTCTGTAATATTAGATAATAGTACATTATTATTATTTTTTCTTAATTCCTTTGTTAATGCCATTTTTAATGAGTTTTAATATACTGAGTGTCCTTCTACAGCAGGCTTTATTTAGCCACCTTCCCAGCAGTGCAAGATCTTTGCAACACTTTCCTGTTTGTGATAATTTGTTGCCAATGTTCCCAGCAGTTTGAGCTGCAAACTGTAACAATAGATAATGTTGCCTTAGTAATATGATACATTGTAGCTGCTGAGTTACACTGACTGAAGGATTGATTGAAACTGAAAGGCAGCCATTTAGTGAACCCAGGGAAGATGGATTTTTGCTGATCGATCACGGGAGAACTAATCGATCGGCAGTTTTGTAATTTGTTTTCAATAAAGGTAATCAAAGGCTGCCTGTATTAAAACATAAAAATCAGATTTCTTTTTTTGAAAGTGTCGCTTGGATTGCCGCTTTAGCCCAGGCTGTGCTGTGAAATAAGTATAACACACACAAGCTTAAAGGGATCCGTGGTAAAGTCGGTAAGAAGTGACACCCTATAAGTGCTCATTTGCATGTCATTACCCAGAATCCCCGGCGTCAGTGGAAGCACTGTGTGCTTTGTGCTTGTGGGGTAAAGCGTGCGTGGGGGACCGGTGCTCGCTTGTTAGTACAGTTTATACATAGTGTAGCGTTCATGACGTTGTATTGGATTTAGAGACCCAGACATGCGCAGGTTATGCCGTCTTTCAATAGACCAATATGATCGTTCTTCCAACGACAGCTTGAGAATTACGTTCTCCTGAAGCCTGTGAGCAAACTGAATATCAGCGAACAAAAAAAGCAAGACTCACTCTAACTGTGGGACACTTCAGGCCTATATGTAGCTCTGGAGTGTGCACTGTAATTGTATAGTTTGCTGAGTATGACTCCACCCTACCAACTATCTGATGCATCTTTTCCTTAGAAACATCTTCTTTTTGCAATTTTATTTTTAACATAGGATTGAAACAGGGGGTCTCCAGGTGTGAACCCCATTAATTTCAGCTCTAGGGATCCCCTACTTCCCGAGATACTTATCTCCGTAGGGGGCGCCGGTAGTTGCTCCGCTAGCAGGGTTCGCGTAATGGCGGAGTTTCAAAGCTCCCGCGCCCTGCGGGCCAATAGGAAGCCGTGACATCACCAGGCTCGGCTTCCTATTGGCCACTGCCTATTCCCCCCGTCTTAAAACCCAGTCCACATAGACCACTAGTTTAAACCTTGCTGAATGACTTCATCAGGGGTGGCCAACTTCAGTCATCAAGGGCCATAGGACTGAGCCACCGATTGGGCCACCTGTGCTGAAGCAGGGATATCCTTACATCCTGATCTGTCGGTGGCCCTTGAGGACTGAAGTTGGCCGCGCCTGCTCTTGATCTACGCAGGACTCTGCTTCTCAACGTACTGAATGGAGGTTTCGGTTACATGTTGCCTACAGAATAGGGTATGTGGGAAGCTGCACACAAATGGCAATACTTAGCATCATTATACAATACAGCAGGAGGGAATTTTTCCCCATTAACATGAAATGCTGCTTCTAATGATCAAACACCACATGCCAAGGTATCACGGTCTCCATCTGGATTCACTGTTGCCGTGCGTGTGTAACTGGGATGTAGATGAAAACTACGTCGGAGAATTGTACCGGTGACAAAGCTGAATGATGGACTCTGAGCACCGAGCAGTGACCTTGAATCGAATCAAAAAGCAACTTAGTTCGAAACACATGTATCTCTACGTGTTGATTTTACGTGTCAACCGTTCTTCAGTTGTAATGTGGAACAGATTTGATTTGTAGGCTGATCATTACGATCAATGCGAATGGGTTAGAAGCGTAGGTATATATACATATATATATATATATATATATATATATACCACCTTTAGGACCCATCTTAAAACCCACCTCCTTAACTAAGCATATGGGAAGCTCCGTGGCTGATACTATACACCTCATACACTGACCTTGGCCCCTTACAGACGCACTTACCAGAACACCCACCTACTGTCTCCCTGTATTACTGCTGTGAAGCGCTATGAACATTACTGGCGCTATATAAATAAAGATGTATATATAAAAAAATGAATATGGGACTAGAACATGCCAAAATTCGCTGGGCCTCGGGGTCGCTCAAACATTGGAAATAAACTCACAAATTTCCCAAAAATATTTGTTCGAAAGGTCGAAGCAAAATTCCGAACTTGGTCAGAGACGGATAGATCCTGAAATATGGGATTTGGAGGAAGGGGAGAGGGTCCTATTGAGTAGACCACATGTTGGCTCTCACAGCTGTATTATACAGCAGGCACAAGCTTAAGGGGGTCCACGTTAACGTGGATATGAAGAAAAAGTGGCCCACTGAGTGCTCATTTGCATGTCATTGCCTAGAATCCTTTGCTGCAGTGTGATTATTGCAGATTGGTGGACCTGCCTCAGGGCTGTTCTATAGTGCGTGCGCGCGGCAGTGAGAGTGGAACCGGCCGCCAGGGGAGAGGAGGAAGAAAATAAAACATTTGCGCTGCTACCGCCGCTGAAATGTGTCTGTGTGTATGTGTGTGTGTGTGTGTGTGTGTGTGTGTGTGTGTGTGTGTGTGTGTGTGTGTGTGTGTCTGTGTGTGTGTGTGTGTGTGTGTATATATGTGTGTGTCTGTGTGTGTCTGTGTGTGTCTGTGTGTCTGTGTGTGTGTACAATGTTAATAAACAATTTATTAAAGTATTTATTTAGTTCAAAACTTATTTAAACACACACACATAAACACACACACAGATACATACATACACACACACACACAAACATACAGTACCTCACTCGCGCACAGCATACACACAAAAAGCGTGCGGCACGTGCACGCACGTTTGCACAGGCACGCACGGCCGCGCACACAGTATGGAACGGCCCTTAGACATGTGAACGCGCTGATAAATGTGTTTTTATCTACGCTGTTTCTCCCTCTCAAATACCATATCTCAGGCTGGGATTTTTTTCCTTGGCAAATCTTTTATAAAAAAAATCCAGCAAATAATGCAAGGTTCACACATTCGCTATATAGCGCGTAGGAGATGTGCAGGGGGTGAAACACTGGAGACGGGTTAGGGGGCAATAAATGTAGGTTTAATTAGCCAGCAGCTTTAAACAGAATACAAAATGAGAGCAGAAAATAACAATCAGGCCTAACCCCATGCAGGAGACTGACTAACGTTCAGCGGCCCCTCTCTGAGGGCTGGCAGGCTAGGCCTCTTACCAATCTTTGGCACAGCCCAGAGAGAGGTACCTGGAGGCAGGCTGCTCTCCACGTCAGTCCAGGGTTTGGGGTGGTGTCTGTCGGGGGTTCCAGGCAGGGCTGCCGACAGAGGGGGCAGGTGTTGCCTGGAACAGTTACATAGTTACATAGTTACATAGTTACATAGTTACATAGTAGATGAGGTTGAAAGAAGACGTGCGTCCATCAAGTTAAACCCATGCTAAATTTAGACAACAGATACTTTATCCTATATCTATACTTATTGATCCAGAGGAAGGCAAACAAAAAACCCCAGAGTCATATCATCCAATGATGTCTCATAAGGGGAAAAATAAATTCCTTCCTGACTACACGGATCGGATTAATCCCTGGATCAACATCCTTCCCATGTTTACTTATTTGGTATATCCCTGTATACCTTTCCCATCTAAAAAGATGTTCAACTTTTTTTTGAACAAATCTATTGTATCTGCTATCACAGTCTCCATGGGTAATTAATTCCACAGTGTAACTGCCCTTACTGTAAAGAACCCTTTCCTTTGTTGCTGGTGAAATCTCCTTTCCTCCAACAATAAGGGATGGCCCCGAGTCCTTTGTACTGCCCGTGGGATGAGTAGTTCTATTGAAAGCTCCTTGTACTGTCCCCGAATATATTTGTATATAGTTATCATATCCCCTCTTAGACGCCTCTTTTCTGTGGCATCTTTCAAATAAATCTAATTTAGCTAGCCTCTCCTCATACGTTAGATTGTCCATCCCCTTTATTAATTTGTTGCCTATTCTTTGCACTCTCTAGTTTCATAATGTCTTTTCTAAGAAGTCGTGCCCACAATTGTACTCCATATTCAAGGTGTGGTCTTAGTAATGCTTTGTAAAGGGGCATAATTATGTTTACTTCCCTTCCATCCATTGCCTGTTTAATGCAAGATAAGATCTTGTTTGCCTTTGCAGCTACTGCATGACTATGGGCACTATTGCTAAGCCTACAGTCTACAAGCACTCCTAAATCCTTCTCCATCAAGGATCCCCCCAATTTATCCCCATTTAATTTGTAAGTCGCCTTTTTATTCTTGATTCCCAAATGCATAACCTTACATTTATCTGTAATAAACCTCATCTGCCATTTACCTGCCCACGTTTCCAGTCTCTCCAAGTCCTTCTGGAGATAAATTACATCCTGCTCTGATTCTATTACCTTACACAATTTAGTATCATCAGCAAAGATGGAGACTTTGCTCTCGATGCCGACCTCAAGGTCATTAATAAACAAGTTAAAAAGCAGGGGTCCCAGTACCGATCCCTGAGTTACTCCACTCACGACTTTAGCCCAACCTGAAAAAGTTCCATTTATGACAACCCTCTGTTGTCTGTCCTTCAACCAGTTTTCAATCCAGGTGCATATATATTTACTGAGTCCAATTTGCTTTATTTTGTACACCAACTTCTTGTGTGGAACCGTATCAAAAGCCTTTGCAAAATCTATGTAGACCACATCAACTGCATTACCCTGGTCTAAATTCCTACTTACCTCCTCAAAGAAACAAATAAGGTTAGTTTGGCAAGATCTATCCTTCATAAATCCATGCTGACTATTACTAATAATTTTGTTTTCCATTAGGTATTCCTGAATATTATCCCGTATTAAACCTTCAAGAAGTTTCCCCACTATTGAAGTCAGGCTTACAGGTCTGTAATTCCCCGGTTGTGATCTAGCTCCCTTTTTAAATATAGGCACCACATCTGCTTTACGCCAATCTTGTGGTACTGCGCCTGTGGAAATGGAGTCCTTGAATATTAAATATAATGGTTTGGCTATTACTGAACTTAACTCCTTAAGAACTCTTGGATGTATGCCATCGGGGCCAGGTGCCTTAATTTTTTCAAGCCACCTATGAACTTCTTCCTCAGTTAACCAATTGGTCATTAATATGGAGGTTGTGGCTTCCTCCTGCAGCACTACTATTGAATTGATTCTTCTCTGGTAAACACAGAGGCAAAGAATTTGTTTAATACCTCAGCTTATCTCCAATAATCTGCCTGCCCATCTCACACTGAAAGGGTCCTATATTTTCTTTTCTCATTTTTTTGTTATTAAGATACTTAAAGAACTTTTTAGGGTTATGTACCACCCCCCACACCCTGCAGCACACACTATCCCCCACTCCATGCAGCACACACTATCCCCCACTCCCTGCAGCACACACTATGCCCCACTCCCTGCCCCCAGCATTGGGGGAGTATTTAGCTTCGCTTTTGTGTCTGCCCCGGTAATAACCATTTCTGGATTTCCTTCCCATAAATCCGTCTATCCCTGTTTTAAAGCGACCAATGCTCTTTACCATCACCACGTTACCCCATCTTGACCAGAATGTATGACAAAAATTGGGGTACAATATCCCAACCCCCAGAAGGCTCTGTCTCTGACCCCCACGTGCGCACGGGAGCTTGTTGTGAAAGGGGAACGCCTGTTTTCAGTTGAAATCTGCCAGAACTTTCTCTCCTAACCTCATCAGTAAGAGAATCCATCAAAAGCACCTAGTGCTGAATGGATCGCCCCCCCACACGGGCTGAACGTGAGCTGTGTAGCAGGTCTCACCCCCAGGAGTCCACCTCCTGATCTCCCACCGTGGGGGCGTAAAGGTCACAGGGCTTACACTGAATTAAAGGACAAAATGCTTTTTATGAAAGCCACCCCTTTAGCCTTTTCCAAAAAAAAAGAAAAGAGAAAGAAGCCCAGAGAGAGGGAACAGAAATCATTTATAAATTCCATTAGGCTCCCAGGCCTGCAAAAAAAAAAAAAGAAGTTTCCATTTGCTAATGTTCGGCAGACAGTTTGTCTCTGTGTAAAGCAGCGCTGCTGTTAGTTTAGGGATTCCTTAAATATTCCACATGGCAATGTTGTTTTTTCTTACTCCATCCAATGTTTTTTTTTAATGATGCAGCATTAGTGGCTCAGTGTCTAGTTATCGGCTGTGCCCCACCCCCCACGGGCACGCAGAATAATCGTGGCGCTGCGCCTTCTTTTCAGTTTCAGTTATGGATGTGACGTCCGTGTCAAAGTTATCCTGAAAAAAAGATATTGTGCTGGAGCGTTTCCTGCCAGCTGAACGATGTCATCACTTTGGCCGCGTTCCAGGGGCGATGTACGAGAAGAAACGTAAACCTGGAGACCATGTGATATATCTAGAATTACAAACATTCCAGCAGGGGACGTGGGGACAAGTTCTCATTCTATTAATGATGTCCATTGTGAAACAGCACCTGGTCCGGGCTAACACCATGAAGTTACTAGCTTTTCTACAATCACCACTTCCCAAATGATTAATTTGCCTGTGTGATCTGCTCTCTTTGGTTCATTGTGTCTCTCTACATCTCCACATCCACACTTACCCAGCATCAATCTCAGTGGGATACCTTTATTGGACCAACAAGTAGTTGATATGTTACAAGCTTTCCAACCTCTCAGGGTCCGTAATTGTGTAACCCCTGTACCACAAGCTTTCCAACCTCTCAGGGTCCGTCACCGTGTAACCCCAGTACCACAAGCTTTCCAACCTCTCAGGGTCCGTCATCGGGTAACCCCAGTACCACAAGCTTTCCAACCTCTCAGGGTCCGTCACCGTGTAACCCAAGTACCACAAGCTTTCCAACCTCTCAGGGTCCGTCATCGGGTAACCCCAGTACCACAAGCTTTCCAACCTCTCAGGGTCCGTCATCGGGTAACCCCAGTACCACAAGCTTTCCAATCTCTCAGGGTCCTTCATCGTGTAACCCCAGTACCACAAGCTTTCCAACCTCTCAGGGTCCGTCACCGTGTAACCCCAGTACCACAAGCTTTCCAACCTCTCAGGGTCCGTCATCGTGTAACCCCAGTACCACAAGCATTCCAACCTCTCAGGGTCCATCATCGGGTAACCCCAGTACCACAAGCTTTCCAATCTCTCAGGGTCCTTCATCGTGTAACCCCAGTACCACAAGCTTTCCAACCTCTCAGGGTCCGTCACCGTGTAACCCCAGTACCACAAGCTTTCCAACCTCTCAGGGTCCGTCACCGTGTAACCCCAGTACCACAAGCTTTCCAACCTCTCAGGGTCCGTCATCGGGTAACCCCAGTACCACAAGCTTTCCAACCTCTCAGGGTCCGTCACCGTGTAACCCAAGTACCACAAGCTTTCCAACCTCTCAGGGTCCGTCATGGTGTAACCCCAGTACCACAAGCTTTCCAACCTCTCAGGGTCCGTCATCGGGTAACCCCAGTACCACAAGATTTCCAATCTCTCAGGGTCCTTCATCGTGTAACCCCAGTACCACAAGCTTTCCAACCTCTCAGGGTCCGTCACCGTGTAACCCCAGTACCACAAGCTTTCCAACCTCTCAGGGTCCGTCATTGTGTAACCCCAGTACCACAAGCTTTCCAACCTCTCGGGGTCCTTCACCGTGTAACCCCAGTACCACAAGCTTTCCACCCTCTCAGGGTCCGTCACCGTGTAACCCCAGTACCACAAGCTTTCCAACCTCTCAGGGTCCGTCATCGTGTAACCCCAGTACCACAAGCTTTCCAACCTCTCAGGGTCCGTTATCGTATAACCCCAGTACCACAAGCTTTCCAACCTCTCAGGGTCCGTCATCGTATAATCCCAGTACCACAAGCTTTCTAACCTCTCGGGGTCCATCATCGTGTAACCCCAGTACCACAAGCTTTCCAACCTCTCAGGGTCCTTCATCGTGTAACCCCAGTACCACAAGCTTTCCAACCTCTCAGGGTCCGTCATCGTGTAACCCCAGAACCAAAAGCTTTCCAACCTCTCAGGGCCCGTCACCGTGTAACCCCAGTACCACACGCTTTCCAACCTCTCAGGATCCATCATCGTGTAACCCCAGTACCACAAGCTTTCCAACCTCTCAGGGTCCTTCACCGTGTAACCGCAGTACCACAAGCTTTCCAACCTCTCAGGGTCCGTCACTGTGTAACCCCAGTACCACAAGCTTTCCAACCTCTCAGGGTCCTTCACCGTGTAACCCCAGTACCACAAGCTTTCCACCCTCTCAGGGTCCGTCACCGTGTAACCCCAGTACCACAAGCTTTCCAACCTCTCAGGCTCCGTCACCGTGTAACCCCAGTGCCACAAGCTTTCCAACCTCTCGGGGTCCTTCACCGTGTAACCCCAGTACCACAAGCTTTCCAACCTCTCAGGGTCCGTCATCGTGTAACCCCAGTACCACAAGCTTTCCAACCTCTCAGGGTCCGTCATCGTGTAACCCCAGTACCACAAGCTTTCCAACCTCTCAGGGTCCGTCACCGTGTAACCCCAGTACCACAAGCTTTCCAACCTCTCAGGGTCCGTCATCGTGTAACCTCAGTACCACAAGCTTTCCACCCTCTCAGGGTCCGTCACCGTGTAATCCCAGTACCACAAGCTTTCCACCCTCTCAGGGTCCGTCATCGTGTAACCCCAGTACCACAAGCTTTCCAACCTCTCAGGGTCCTTCATCGTGTAACCCCAGTACCACAAGCTTTCCAACCTCTCAGGCTCCGTCACCGTGTAACCCCAGTACCACAAACTTTCCAACCTCTCAGGGTCCGTCACCGTGTAACCCCAGTACCACAAGCTTTCCAACCTCTCAGGGTCCGTCACCGTGTAACCCAAGTACCACAAGCTTTCCAACCTCTCAGGGTCCGTCATCGGGTAACCCCAGTACCACAAGCTTTCCAACCTCTCAGGGTCCGTCATGGTGTAACCCCAGTACCACAAGCTTTCCAACCTCTCAGGGTCCGTCATCGGGTAACCCCAGTACCACAAGCTTTCCAATCTCTCAGGGTCCTTCATCGTGTAACCCCAGTACCACAAGCTTTCCAACCTCTCAGGGTCCGTCATTGTGTAACCCCAGTACCACAAGCTTTCCAACCTCTCGGGGTCCTTCACCGTGTAACCCCAGTACCACAAGCTTTCCACCCTCTCAGGGTCCGTCACCGTGTAACCCCAGTACCAGAAGCTTTCCAACCTCTCAGGGTCCGTCATCGTGTAACCCCAGTACCACAAGCTTTCCAACCTCTCGGGGTCCTTCACCGTGTAACCCCAGTACCACAAGCTTTCCACCCTCTCAGGGTCCGTCACCGTGTAACCCCAGTACCAGAAGCTTTCCAACCTCTCAGGGTCCGTCATCGTGTAACCCCAGTACCACAAGCTTTCCAACCTCTCGGGGTCCTTCACCGTGTAACCCCAGTACCACAAGCTTTCCACCCTCTCAGGGTCCGTCACCGTGTAACCCCAGTACCAGAAGCTTTCCAACCTCTCAGGGTCCGTCATCGTGTAACCCCAGTACCACAAGCTTTCCAACCTCTCAGGGTCTGTCATCGTGTAACCCCAGTACCACAAGCTTTCCAACCTCTCAGGGTCCGTCATCGTATAACCCCAGTACCACAAGCTTTCCAACCTCTCAGGGTCCGTCATCGTATAATCCCAGTACCACAAGCTTTCTAACCTCTCGGGGTCCATCATCGTGTAACCCCAGTACCACAAGCTTTCCAACCTCTCAGGGTCCTTCATCGTGTAACCCCAGTACCACAAGCTTTCCAACCTCTCAGGGTCCGTCATCGTGTAACCCCAGAACCAAAAGCTTTCCAACCTCTCAGGGCCCGTCACCGTGTAACCCCAGTACCACAAGCTTTCCAACCTCTCAGGGTCCTTCACCGTGTAACCGCAGTACCACAAGCTTTCAAACCTCTCAGGGTCCGTCACTGTGTAACCCCAGTACCACAAGCTTTCCAACCTCTCAGGGTCCTTCACCGTGTAACCCCAGTACCACAAGCTTTCCACCCTCTCAGGGTCCGTCACCGTGTAACCCCAGTACCACAAGCTTTCCAACCTCTCAGGCTCCGTCACCGTGTAACCCCAGTGCCACAAGCTTTCCAACCTCTCGGGGTCCTTCACCGTGTAACCCCAGTACCACAAGCTTTCCAACCTCTCAGGGTCCGTCATCGTGTAACCCCAGTACCACAAGCTTTCCAACCTCTCAGGGTCCGTCACCGTGTAACCCCAGTACCACAAGCTTTCCAACCTCTCAGGGTCCGTCATCGTGTAACCTCAGTACCACAAGCTTTCCACCCTCTCAGGGTCCGTCACCGTGTAATCCCAGTACCACAAGCTTTCCACCCTCTCAGGGTCCGTCATCGTGTAACCCCAGTACCACAAGCTTTCCAACCTCTCAGGTTTTTCATCGTGTAACCCCAGTACCACAAGCTTTCCAACCTCTCAGGCTCCGTCACCGTGTAACCCCAGTGCCACAAGCTTACCAACCTCTCGGGGTCCTTCACCGTGTAACCCCAGTACCACAAGCTTTCCACCCTCTCAGGGTCCATCACCGTGTAACCCCAGTACCACAAGCTTTCCAACCTCTCAGGGTCCGTCATCGTGTAACCCCAGTACCACAAGCTTTCCAACCTCTCAGGGTCCGTCATCGTGTAACCCCAGTACCACAAGCTTTCCACCCTCTCAGGGTCCGTCACCGTGTAACCCCAGTACCACAAGCTTTCCACCCTCTCAGGGTCCGTCATCGTGTAACCCCAGTACCACAAGCTTTCCAACCTCTCAGGGTCCTTCATCGTGTAACCCCAGTACCACAAGCTTTCCAACCTCTCAGGGTCCGTCATCGTGTAACCCCAGTACCACAAGCTTTCCAATCTCTCAGGGTCCTTCATCGTGTAACCCCAGTACCACAAGCTTTCCAATCTCTCAGGGTCCGTCATCGTGTAACCCCAGTACCACAAGCTTTCCAACCTCTCAGGGTCCGTCATTGTGTAACCCCAGTACCACATGCTTTCCAACCTCTCAGGGTCCGTCATCATGTAACCCCAGTACCACAAGCTTTCCAACCTCTCAGGGTCCGTCATCATGTAACCCCAGTACCACAAGCTTTCCAACCTCCCAGGGTCCATCATCGTGTAACCCCAGTACCACCAGCTTTCCAACCTCTCAGGGTCCGTCATCGTGTAACCCCAGTACCACAAGCTTTCCAACCTCTCAGGGTCCGTCATCGTGTAACCCCAGTACCACAAGCTTTCCAACCTCTCAGGGTCCGTCACCGTGTAACCCCAGTACCACACGCTTTCCAACCTCTCAGGGTCCGTCACCGTGTAACCCCAGTACCACAAGCTTTCCAACCTCTCAGGATCCGTCATCATGTAACCCCAGTACCACAAGCTTTCCAACCTCTCAGGGTCCGTCATCATGTAACCCCAGTACCACAAGCTTTCCAACCTCTCAGGGTCCGTCACCGTGTAACCCCAGTACCACAAGCTTTCCAACCTCTCAGGGTCCGTCACCGTGTAACCCCAGTACCACAAGCTTTCCAACCTCTCAGGGTCCTTCATCAGGTTCGGAGAACCTTTCACCATTATATCACTCTGCGCATTAAATAAATATCCATCTTGTGAGTCTGAAACATGTGAGTAACCTGGAATTCCACATTATCTCTTCGCATACAGTGGTTCCACTGCAGCCAGGAATTCTGGGTAATGACATGCAAATGAGCTCACCTTTTGCTTCTAATCCATTTTAACATGGACCCCTATAAGCTTATGCTTGCTGCATTACACAGCTTTTCAGCACAGCCTGGGTTAGAGAAGTGCAGGGCCAGTAACCCTACTCACAGACAGCTGTTTCCACCTTTTGGGTCTCCCTGTGAGGCTGGTTATACCGGCTTTGCAATGTCAAGCTGGGATAGGTTCTCGTACAAGGGCTTGTGCTGTGTAAGACCCATATGTAGAGCCTCGGGCTCTGGATTTAGAACCTAGTTGGGCTGTAACACTAATCATACAGAGTGCTATACACTGAATGACAACACCTTGCCTGTGGAGCTTACGGTCTAATTTTGATACCTGAGGCATGGGGAAATAAGCTTTACCCACTGCAAAGACAACGGCATTGGTACTGAGTTACTCAGTCAGCCCTCTCTCATTCTTCTATTAATCCTTTATTTGTGACATGTTAACGACATTGTTGACACTATATGGATCCTACATATACATACTACATATAGATACTACACGTACATATACATACATGCACTTTCATGTGTACCGCCCACAATGAAAGTCCACTTGTCATTACCCATATATACCACGCTGCTATGCCACAGGAGACCGCCCAGTTTGGCTTCGTAATTATCCCTCCTCACAGCGTATTGAAGTGAGTAATCTGGACGGCGCATTCCAGCACGGAAGCGCCTTGGGAAGTAGCGCTCCTTAGTAAATATGGCCCAACACATGTTAACTGTTGGGGCCGATAACACAGATAAGTGGCATTAGGAATGGGTGAGATGTGGGAGTCACCTGGTAATTGTTTCCATGTTGGATGACAAGTTGTACGAGTGAAGTGTTTGGGGGTATTTATCGCTCTGTCGGCTGCAAAACGAGGACAAAACCGGATGTGTCAAAGAAAACAGCCCAATATCTACAAAAACACTGAGGCTGCGGACAGATCCTGGTGACAGGGTGACCGAGTATTTAATTGCCCTGCTGTCTGTCAGCATGTGTGGTGTGGAAGGTTAGCAGGCTGCAGCCCAGCTCTGGACATGCCAGTCAGAGGTCACTGAGAGGGACAGGGGTGCCCTGTGCCTGCCACACAAGATAAGGCTCCTGGGGTCATTCTGCCTCGGTCACTTCCTCTGCTGGACTGACCCCCTGCGACCAAACAAAATACGCATTGTTGGGCTTTGATTAGAGCAGTGCATGGAGGGGAGTCACAGGCTCACATGGGAAAGGTAACGGGCAGGACGTTAACCCCTTTGCTACCAAGAGGGTAGGGATACACATTCGTTTAAAGCACTAGGACAGGGGTCTGCAACCTCTCAAGGAAGAAGAGCAATTTTATAAAAAAATGTCTTTCTCCAAAATATTCAGAGAGCTGCAATACATGCATGAATATTACTACCCCCCCACACACACACAAATATACTGTACTATACACACTAATAGGCATATACTGTATAAGCATTAACATACAGCACATGCATGAATATTACACCCCCCCCCCCACACACATATACTGTACTATACACACTAATAGGCATATACTGTATAAGCATTAACATACAGCACATGCATGAATATTACACCCCCCCCCCCCACACACACACACATATACTGTACTGTATACACACTAATAGGTATATACTGTATAAGCATTAACATACAGCACATGCATGAATATTACACACACCCCCACACACACACACACATATACTGTACTGTATACACACTAATAGGCATATACTGTATAAGCATTAACATACAGCACATGCATGAATATTACACACCCCCCCCCCCCACACACACACATACACATATACTGTACTATATACACACTAATGGGCATATACTGTATAAGCATTAACATACAGCACATGCATGAATATTACACCCCCCACACACACACATATACTGTACTATATACACACTAATAGGCATATACTGTATAAGCATTAACATACAGCACATGCATGAATATTACACACCCACCCCCCCCCCCCCACACACACACACACACACACACATATACTGTACTATACACACACTAATAGGCATATACTGTATAAGCATTAACATACAGCACATGCATGAATATTAAACCCCTACACACATACATATACTGTACTATATACACACTAATAGGCATATACAGTATAAGCATTAACATACAGCACATGCATGAATATTACACCCCTACACACATACATATACTGTACTATACACACTAATAGGCATATACTGTATAAGCATTAACATACAGCACATGCATGAATATTACACCCCCCCTACACACATACATATACTGTACTATACGCACTAATAGGCATATACTGTATAAGCATTAACATACAGCACATGCATGAATATTACACCCCCAACCCCCACCCACACACACATACTGTACTATACACACACTAATAGGTATATACTGTATAATCATTAACATACAGCACATGCATGAATATTACATCCCCACACACACACACATATACTGTACTATATACACTAATAGGTATATACTGTATAAGCATTAACATACAGCACATGCATGAATATTACACCCCCACACACATACATGTACTGTACTATACACACACTAATAGGTATATACTGTATAAGCATTAACATACAGCACATGCATGAATATTACTAACACACACATATACTGTACTACACACACTAATAGGTATATACTGTATAAGCATTAACATACAGCACATGCATGAATATTACACCCCACACACACACATACATATACTGTACTATACACACTAATAGGCAGTGTTCGACAAACCTATACATTTGCTCGCCCCGGGCGAGTGGATTTAACCCCCGGGCGAGTAAATATTGGCCCAAGCAGCACACGTTTGGTACTAGGTGGCGAGTAGATTTTTTGGTGATTTGTCAACCACTGCTAATAGGTATATACTGTACAGGCATACCCCGCTTTAAGGACACTCACTTTAAGTACACTCGCGAGTAAGTACATATCGCCCAATAGGCAAACGGCAGCTCACGCATGCGCCTTTCATCACGTCCTAAACAGCAATACCCGCTCCCTACCTGTTCCGAAGCTGTGCGCAAGCGGGGAGACTATAGAGCCTGTTACAAATGCCTTATTTACATCAGTTATGCATGTATATAACGATTGCAGAACAGTACATGCATCGATAAGTGGGAAAAGGGAGTGTTTCACTTTAAGTACATTTTCGCTTTACATACATGCTCCGGTCCCATTGCGTACGTTAATGCGGGGTATGCCTGTATAAGCATTAACATACAGCACATGCATGAATATTACATCCCACACATACACATATACTGTACTATACACACTAATAGGTATATACTGTATAAGCATTAACATACAGCACATGCATGAATATTACACCCCCACCCCCCCACCCACACACATATACTGTACTATACACACTAATAGGTATATACTGTACTATACACACTAATAGGTATATACTGTACTATACACACACTAATAGGCATATACTGTATAAGCATTAACATACAGCACATGCATGAATATTACACCCCCACATACACATACATATACTGTACTATACACACTAATAGGCATATACTGTATAAGCATTAACATACAGCACATACATGAATATTACACCCCACACACACACACACACACACATATACTGTACTACACACACTAATATGCATATACTGTAACAGTATACAGTAGCAGTAACATACAGCACATGCATGAATATTACACCCCTACACACACACACACACACACACACATATATACTGTACTATACACACTAATAGTTATATACTGTATAAGCATTAACATACAGCACATGCATGAATATTACACCCCTACACACACACATATACTGTACTATATACACACTAATAGGTATATACTGTATAAGGATTAACATACAGCACATACATGAATATTACACCCCTACACACATACATATACTGTACTATACACACTAATAGGTATATACTGTATAAGCATTAACATACAGCACACACATGAATATTACACCCCCACCCCCCCACCCACACACATATACTGTACTATACACTAATAGGTATATACTGTATAAGCATTAACATACAGCACATGCATGAATATTACACCCCTACACACATACATATACTGTACTATATACACTAATAGGTATATACTTTATAAGGATTAACATACAGCACACGCATGAATATTACACCCACACCCCCCCACCCACACACATATACTGTACTATACACACTAATAGGTATATACTGTATAAGCATTAACATAAAGCACACGCATGAATATTACACCCCACACACACACACATATACTGTACTATACACACTAATAGGTATATACTGTATAAGCATTAACATACAGCACACGCATGAATATGACACCCCACATACACACACATATACTGTACTATACACACTAATAGGTATATACTGTATAAGCATTAACATACAGCACATGCATGAATATTACACACACACACATACATATACTGTACTATATACACTAATAGGTATATACTGTATAAGCATTAACATACAGCACATGCATGACTATTACACCCCCACAAACACATACATATACTATACACACACTAATAGGTATATACTGTATAAGCATTAACATACAGCACATGCATGAATATTACACCCCCCACACACACACACATATACTGTACTATACACACTAATAGGTATATACTGTATAAGCATTAACATACAACACATGCATGAATATTACACCCCACACACACACACATATACTGTACTATACACACACTAATAGGTATATACTGTATAAGCATTAACATACAGCAGATGCATGAATATTACACCCCTACACGCATACATATACTGTACTATACGCACTAATAGGTATATACTGTATAAGCATTAACATACAGCACATACATGAATATTACACCCCTACACACATACATATACTGTAGTATACACACTAATAGGTATATACTGTATAAGCATTAACATACAGCACATGCATGAATATTACACCCCACACACACACACACATATACTGTACTATACACTAATAGGTATATACTGTATAAGCATTAACATACAGCACATGCATGAATATTACACCCCACACACACACACATATACTGTACTATACACACACTAATAGGTATATACTGTATAAGCATTAACATACAGCAGATGCATGAATATTACACCCCTACACGCATACATATACTGTACTATACGCACTAATAGGTATATACTGTATAAGCATTAACATACAGCACATACATGAATATTACACCCCTACACACATACATATACTGTAGTATACACACTAATAGGTATATACTGTATAAGCATTAACATACAGCACATACATGAATATTACACCCTCACACACACACATATACTGCACTATACACACTAATAGGTATATACTGTATAAGCATTAACATACAGCACATACATGAATATTACACCCCTACACACATACATATACTGTACTATACGCACTAATAGGTATATACTGTATAAGCATTAACATACAGCACATACATGAATATTACACCCCTACACACATACGTATACTGTACTATACACACTCATAGGTATATACTGTATAAGCATTAACATACAGCACAATATGTGGGGGAATAAAATGCGTCTCACAATAATAAGTCCCTTTATTTATTTATTTTCATTGTATTTCTGAACAAAACAGTGTCATTTGCAAATACACAATACGTACATACACTACTCTCCCCAAAAAGACACCTACACGACCCCCCCACAAATACACATACACACTATTTATATTTATGTACACACACACTCACTCACACACAAACAACTACTCACATTTCTACTCATACTGTTACTCTCTTTAGCAGGTGATATTGAACTTAACCCAGGTCCTCCCTTTTCAGATCTGTCCCATACAGGTGCCTTATGCATAAACCCAAAGCCATCGTTCTCACAGACACATGGCTAACCCCTAGAACACCCGATGCAAATATCGCCATTCAGGGATACTCCATTTCTAGGAGAGATAGGTCAAAGAGAGGAGGAGGGGTGTTATTTTATATTGCAGACACCTTACAATTTATGGAAGAGACAAAAAAACAAGGCGCACAACGCACATAGTGAAGTACAATAAAAATTTAAGTTTACTTATAAAAATATATATAATCTGCGTACATCAATAGAGTAAAATATGAGCAGTTGGTAATTGGGTATACCACACCAGTACACAGCTCCAGACGGCACTCCTCACTCAATTGTAGGGTGCAGGGGATCTCTCCTCATCTGATGTCAAGCTGGTAGTTGTGGAAGCCGTCTCCCTCTCACTCAAGACCGGGCAGGTCTCAGTCTCTGCTGCCGGATAGTCCTGGAGCAACTGTCCTCATCAGCGTGTAGCAGCCTCCGCTCACATCCGCATCCAAGCACGTTAGTCACGTGTCGCTACTCCTCCATGGAGCGCCCGATCGTGACGTCACAGTCCGGTCGCACTCTTCTACGAACTGCCTGCAAGGGCTCACTCAGTGCGGTGTAGCGAAGGATACACGCGGCTTCTTGGGAAGATGTAATAGGCACAAAGTCTTGTGTGAGACAGGGAAACACTTACTGAGTGTTAACACCAACAAGAGGGTAATAAAAACGAGCACTGACACCCTCCAACGCGTTTCGTAACTCGTGGTTACTTCTTCAGGGAACGTATGCAGATGGGGGGGGGTTTACACATATATATACACCCACTAATTAATCAATTAGATTTCATGGTGTCAAGTTGCTGCTCAAAACATTAAAGGTGCAGTGACTAGCTCATTCAAAAGCTGCAATACAATGATGTCAAATGAAAAAACAAAATGTCTAGTACAATCTTTATACAATCAACAATAAAATACAATTCATATAAACAGATATATATCCTAAAATCGAACAGTAAGTATCTGAAAGAGATAAAACAAGTTTAAAGACATGCATGATTCGTGACAATTCAGCATATATAAACAGGAGCAGAAGAACACAACTAATACAAAGACCAGATATCTATATCTTCATTTAACCCCTTAGGGGATAGGGAGTTGATTTGATAAATCCAGAATGTTTCTTGGTATGAGAGACTCTTAGTTCTATCTCCTCCCCTTCTTGCCCTAGGGACCACTTTGATACCTTTAAACATTAATTTAGACGGGTCTTTGTTATGATGTGATGCAAAGTGGCGAGAAACACTATGTTTCTCATAACCTGCTTTGATGTTTCTAATATGCTCCTGTATCCTGATTTTAAGGCATCTTTTGGTGCGACCCACATATTGTAGGCCGCATTCACAATTAATCATGTAGACCACATGGGTCGAATTACAATTTATAAAAGAGTCAATAGCAAAGATTTCATTTGTGGTAAAGGATTTAAAAGTTTTTCTCTCTGGATGTAAATACCTACAAATAGAGCACTTCCCACATTGGTAATTTCCTAGGGGTTTATCCCCAAGCCAGATTTTTGTAATTGGCTTTGTGCGGGCAGAGCCCACATCACTGGGTGCTAGTGCATTCTTTAAGTTTTTGGCCCTTCTGTAAGTGAATTTAGGAAAATCAGATATATGATTATTTAGTACTGGATCGGAACTTGTACTTGGATCGGATAAAGTGCTACTGCAAGTAGTTATAATCAGCTGTTACATTTAACAAACAATTGAAACATACATTACTCATATTAACATACAACAATTAACATATATAAAATAAGAGGATAATAATAGGCTTATGTGTGTGTGAATATACTCTATTCTACTAAATAATTAAAGGAGATGTTTAAATCTAACCTATTCGTGACCTATTAAATTATAAGTGAATTAATGATATATTATATATTCTAAGTGTATTGTCTAAGTGATTATGTTATTAAATAATAAACTATGTGAATATTTATATATATTGATTATTTAAAGTGCTCATATTCTTTTATTATACTAAAAGTCAAGTATAATGCAGGTATGTGGCACCGCCATGGGTACCAAGTTTGCACCTAGTTATGCTAATTTGTTTATGGGCAACTGGGAGGAACAACATATATGGTCCAGTTGTCCCTATAGTGCAAACTTGGTACTGTGGCGGCGCTACATAGATGATATCATTTTTATTTGGTCAGGTACACAAGCACAGTTATCACAGTTTCAATTATACATGAATAATAATAATAATAATTTAAAATTCACATTCATCACAAGCCCTAACAAAATACAATTTTTAGATTTAGAGTTAACTATTAAAAATAATTGCATTCACACCAGCACGTATTTTAAACCGGTTCAGTCAAACAATTATTTACATGCACAAAGTCACCATAATCCCACATGGGTCAAAAATATTCCTAAGGGACAGTTCATTCGACTAAAAAGAAACAGCTCCCATCCAGACACATTCAAAACCCAGGCAGCAGATCTTAAGAAAAAATTTCTGGAGAGGAAATATCCCCCGCTTGATTTAGACACAACCATTGCTGAGGTTGCAGCGATGGACAGGACCAGTCTCTTACAATACAAAAATAAAAATAAAAATATTAATACATCAGGAAATTTGTCATTTGTTACTCAATTTAACCAGATGGCTCCTAGTATACGTAAAACTCTTAAAAAATATTGGCCAATATTAAAAAAGGATAAAGATCTAGAGGGCATTTTACCCGATTATCCACATATTATTTTTACTAAAGCTCCAAATATAGGTCAGAGACTGGCACCTAGCTGTCCACCGCTGCAACCTACTCATAGAAAAATGGTACCCTGTGCGGGATATTTCCCCTGTAACAAATGTACCGCATGTAAATATAGCACTAAGAAATCTGATTTCATTTCAAACAAATCTCAAAAAAGTTATAAAATTAAGCAACATATTACATGCAACAGTTCTTTCGTTATTTATTTGCTTGAATGTCCATGTGGTCTGCAGTATGTGGGTATGACCTCTAGAGCTATTAAAAGACATTTGTATGAACATATATATAATATTAAAACTGGTTTAGTTACACACAATGTTTCTAATCATTTTCTTCGAGTGCACAATCAAGATCCTAAGGGTCTAAAATGTGTGGCCATCGAGTGTATCACTCCACATTGGAGAGGAGGAAATACTTTAAGCCTATTGGGGAGAAGAGAATCCTATTGGATTTATGAATTACGTACTCTATCCCCAATGGGCCTAAATGTAGAATTTGATTTAAAATCCTTTTTGGTAGGTTAATGATCAGATTATCCATTAGATAATCCAGCCCATAAAGTTCATATATTAATATTATAGTACTCCTCAAATACTTGACTTTTAGTATAATAAAAGAATATGAGCACTTTAAATAATCAATATATATAAATATTCACATAGTTTATTATTTAATAACATAATCACTTAGACAATACACTTAGAATATATAATATATCATTAATTCACTTATAATTTAATAGGTCACGAATAGGTTAGATTTAAACATCTCCTTTAATTATTTAGTAGAATAGAGTATATTCACACACACATAAGCCTATTATTATCCTCTTATTTTATATATGTTAATTGTTGTATGTTAATATGAGTAATGTATGTTTCAATGGTTTGTTAAATGTAACAGCTGATTATAACTACTTGCAGTAGCACTTTATATGAACATTTTCAAAGCACAGGTGACAGAATTACTATGTCTAAGGACTTCCTCATTACACCTATTGCACAAGTGCTTTTGGACTGCAGGTGAAATCAATCCCTGTAAATCACAGATTTTGTATTTAAGGGACTATGTTGGACTCCATATTTTATATACCCCTGAGGAAGAAAGCAGAGAGCCTTTCGAAACGCGTAGGGTGGCGTTTTAGCACTCTACACTTTGGAGATTGTATCCCCACGCTCAGTTCCATCTGCGCTTGCAGCAGACCAGCCAGCCCGCTGACACCGACGGCGTGCTGCATCAGCTGCTGCTGCTGAATCTGCGTTTGCTGCTAACTGGTTTTCCTGCTGATGTCGACGGCGTATTGAATCAGCTGTTGCTGTTCATCACCTCCTGGGCGTCTTCCCAAGTGAGTCGCGGAAGGCACCGTACCAAGATCTCCACACTTACGGTCCCAGAGACGCCAGCCAGCAGAGAGCAGCTTTACAAACGAGAGGGGATACTCTCAAAATTATCCACCGCCTACTTACTCATTCCATCTGGTGAGTAGGCATTGCTACTATCTCCATCGGCGGTGCAGAGTGCTTCTATTTTTATCGCATTATTTGTTTATTAAATGTCCGTGTGTAATATATATTATTTATAATTGTTATTAAATGTTTTAATATTGAGATTTCACCAATTTATTTTTCAGCTGTTACATGTTGTTAAGTGTTGTCCGCTTATAGTCACAGTATTACGCTATGTGTTGTGCTTTTTCTTTTCTTTAAGCACAACGTGAGGAGTTTCGTGTCTACAGCCAACAGGCTTGGTTTTCTTATATCCTTTTGCAGTATATATCTTAATTGGCGCCAGTAGATACTTTCCCTTTCCATACTATAGTTCTGACCAGGGGGTCAGTTTTTTGTATCTTGGGCAGCCCCTTATGCATGTTTGGTCATTTATACATAAGGTAATATATACTCTGTCATACTATTGTGGGTAGCGCTGCCTGTTTTGTTGTTTTTTTGGGTGAGATATATGATGATGATGAGGGGTGCTGCGGGAGATATGATGATATGGGGTGCTTGGCGAGATATATGATGATGAGTGGTGCTGGGGGAGATATGATGATGAAAGGGGTGCTGGGGAGATATATGATGATGATGAGGGGTGCTGGGGGAGATATGATGATGATGAGGATGATGATGATGATGATGATGATGATGATGATGATGATGATGATGATGATGATGATGATGATGATGATGATGATTTTACCCGTGTGTCTCGAATCTGTTTTCCTTGGAGCAGTTCGGCCCTTCTCACTTTACAAGTTGTGCAGGCCTGCTCTAGAGTGTAAGCTCTCAGGATCAGGGTCCTCATTACCTTATTGTATTTGGGTGTGCATGTTTCTCCTCACCTGTATGTAACTGTATGTAAGATGCATTACTCTGTACCCCCATTGTACCGCACAGCAGAGTATGTTGGCCATTCACAAATAAACAAGAATAATAATAGTATCTATCATTCCAGACAATGCACATCCCATTCACTTCTAATAATTGCATGTTATATAGCACGGTCTGTGTATGCTCCGGTGTTGAATTTATTTATCCCCTTCCCTAAAGAGCTTACAATCCAAAACATCTTTGTGTCTGACGCAACGTCACTCACTGCTTTGTGGCATCGGGTCTCCAACCAGTTCCTCCCACATCCAAGACCAGTGACACATTTTCTCCCAGTTGTGAGAGTCAGGGGTCCTTTCATTAAATGTATCTGCCCTTGTGTTTATCTCCCATCTGCTTGCTGACCTGCTGACCCAGTGAGAAAGGTGTTAGGACTCCATGGTACATTTAAGCCCCAGCGGGGGTCAGCAGACAGATATACCAAAAAAACGAGGGGCCAGTTTGGTATTTATAGAATTCTTGCTTAATAGCTGTTAAGGAGCCCAAGCAGACAGCCAGGGGCTCACTTTGCACCATACTCCGTCACAAATCATTCATTGAGCTGCAATAATTAGGACTCCTTATTTGTATGTGCCTTAATTGGCATGTTTAGTACTAAACCACATCAACAATAGGCAAGAGGTTTTGAAAGCCCTTTACACTCTGACAGGAGTGGCCAACTCCCGTCCTTAAGGGCCACCAACAGGTCAGGTTTTAAGGATGTCCCTGCTTCAGCACAGGTGGCTCAATCAGTGCTATAGCTATAGTTATATGGTGGAGGTTTCTTGTTGCCTTTTTCACCCACCATAACTTAAAATGTGTTTGTTAAATCCTACACCCTTGAACATTACAAAGCCAGCAGTACAACCAACCTCGCACTGATGATACCCATTAAGGTTGAAACATGCCTGTGAATGGTTTCTCTGGCTTTGCATCTGATTCCCATGCTGTGCTTAAAAGAATGTGTTCACAAGTGATCTTTTTATTTGATATATAGATATAGATAGATATATAGATATATATATATACTTAGATAAGTTATGGTGAGTAAAAAAAGTGACAAAAACCCTCCACAGCAAAGCAAATAGCAAATGGAAATATAACTGTATGCTCATCTGCATGTCTTAGGCAGGTCTGCAACCCCGCCTTTCACCATTATCACCCAGCACACAGCACTTCCACTGCAGCAAGGGATTCTGGGAAATGATATGCAAATGAGCACACAGCACACAGAAACCATGTTTAAAATGGTTTTTGAAGCACAAAGTGGCACTGTGTGCTCATTTACATGTCATTTCCCAGAATCCCTTGCTGCAGTGGAAGTGCTGTGTGCTGGGTGATAAAGGTGAAAGGCAGGGTTGCAGACCTGCCTAAGACATGCAAATGAGCATCCATTTGCTATATATATATATATACATATATATGTATTTTTATATATATATATATTCCTATGTATTGTGCAGAGCTTGTGACTATATGTATATATAAAATATATTAATGTATTTACGATTAAAATATAAATATTAAGTAAATATTAATATTAAATATTAATTCAATAAAATTCAACTTTAATATATATATAATAAAGAAATGCTAAAATGTCCGTATTTCACCAATATACACAACCAAAACACTGAGTCAAGTCACACACACACACACACACACACACACACACACACACACACACACACACACACACACACACACACACACACACACACACACACACACACACACACACACACACACACACACACACACACACACACACACACCTCACAGCTCCATGCTGTTTCCTCTCCTTGGCCCCACTCCCGGGCTCTTGACATCTCCTCCTGGTTGGCTGCTGCTGGGTAATGCAGCCAATCAGGAAGGAAGAAGCTGCCCAGCCCCCTGGCAACAGCCCTGCTCTCTCCCCGCTCATGGATACCCGCGGCCCCCCAAGCCGGTCAGGTCACTATGTCCAGAGAGGTAATACCATAATGTCCAGTAGTACCTCAATTTATTTACTGGACAGTGTCCAAATACCCTACACGTGAACATACAGTAACTATCTAATGCAGGGGGGCGCAAACTTTTTTCCCTGCGCCCCCCTGCCGGCTGTCCCCTCACTCCCGCGCCCCCCCCAACCCCAACTTACCCGCGCTCCAGCGTAATGACGTCACGTTGCCATAGCAACGTGACGTCACATGACCTCGCAGCGTCATTTTGACGCCGCGTTGCCATGGCGCCGCAGGGAGGAAGCCGCCGGAGCCACGGTAAGTTAGGTTTACAGAGGCCCTGCAGCTCCCCCGGCACTTAATTTAAGTGCCTTCGGGAAGCGCGCGGGGCCTCTGTAAACCCCGCGCCCCCCGTCGGCAGTGTCGCGCCCCCCCTGGGGGTCGCGCCCCACAGTTTGCGCACCGCTGATCTAATGAATGAAATAGAATCATTGCTGCGAGTTGATAAAATGCTCTGTCATTTCCAACTCTAAAGATGGAGAAATGTCAGTTACTTTGCTCCGTCCCCAGGATGAGATGTGCAGTGTGAACGGTCACCGCTTGCCAAACAAGGAAACATGAGCTGTTAAGGCAGAGATACGGAGGGGGACGGTAACAAGACATTCATCGCAAGCTTTTTAACTTATTAAACATGTCCCTTTTTGCCTCGCTGTGTTACACTCACCATCTGCCCTGACACCTCACACCCTTCCCCTAATTCCTGCCCAACTTGCATGACATTTTCTGCATGTCCTTGTCACTTAGACCGATACACCCATTTATGTCGGTGTATACAGGCTTCAGGTGACGTCATTCTTGTATAAATATGAGATTTCAGCTTCCTTTGTTAAATCTGCCTGCAGATGGGACCTTTGTGGTCCTAAGAGCTTACACTCTTTTTTAACCAGGGATATACAGGGATATACCAAATAAGTATACATGGGAAGGATGCTGATCCAGGGAGTAATCTGATTGCTAATTCTTGGAGTCAGGAAGGAATTAATTTTTCCTCTTAATGGGGTTTTTTGTTTGCCTTCCTCTGGATCAATAAGTAAGTATAGATATAGGACAAAGTATCTGTTGTCTAAATTTAGCATAGGTTGAACTTGATGGACGTACGCCTTTTTTCAACCTCATCTACTATGTAACTATGTAACTATGTAACTATGTAACTATGTAACCACAAGGAAGATATTGAAGATCTCACTTCTGCCTTACTGGTCTTTCTAACACGTTACCATCCTCTATTTGTGTAAACATGATGTCAGTTTCATCGCACACGGGCTGCGTATTAAAGCTGCAGTTACTAGATACAATTGGTGCACTGCTAGAGAGAGGGCGGGGCTCAAAAGCCAGAGCCAATCAGAAGGGGAAGGGGGTGTGACTTTGTAAAAGGTTTCTATAGAAACAAAAGCGCTTCCTACATTTGAAACATTACAAATGTTTTTAACATTTTTGTTTAAAAGCTACAAGTATTTTCTCCTGGTACAGAAGTGATTTATTAACACGCACAAGCAGGGCGTCTCCGGAGCTGAACCCCATTACTTCCAGCTCCGGGCACCCCCTGTTTCCACAGATACTTACCTCCGTAGGTGGCGCCGGTGTCTCTGTTGAGTTTAAATTTTCCCGGTCACTCTCGCCAATAGGAAACCGCAAGGGTGATGTCACGGCCCACTATTGGCCTGAACATTTAAACGCCGCCATTTCGTGAGGCACACAAGTTAACTGGCTGGGGATACCGGCACCCCCTACGGAGGTAAGTATCTCGGGTGGGGCCGGGGGACGGGTGGGGCCGGGGGACGGGTGGGGCCGGGGGACGGGTGGGACCGGGGGACGGGTGGGACCGGGGGACCAGGGGACGGGTGGGGCCGTGGGAAGGCTGGGACCGGGGGACGGGTGGGGCCGGGGGATGGGTGGGGCCGGGGGACGGGTGGGGCCGGGGGACGGGTGGGACCGGGGGACGGGTGGGACGGGTGGGGCCGGGGGACGGGTGGGGCTGGGGGACGGGTGGGACCGGGGGACGGGTGGGACGGGTGGGGCCGGGGGACGGGTGGGGCCGGGGGACGGGTGGGGCCGGGGGACGGGTGGGACCGGGGGACGGGTGGAACCGGGGGACGGGTGGGGCCGGGGGACGGGTGGGACGGGTGGGGCCGGGGGACGGGTGGGACCGGGGGACGGGTGGGACGGGTGGGGCCGGGGGACGGGTGGGACCGGGGGACGGGTGGGACGGGTGGGACCGGGGGTCGGGTGGGGCCGGTTACAGGAAATCCAGAATCACACAAGGAAAATCTGGAAACACATTAACAAAGGAAGGACAATGGCAGAGAAACGGGCTGGGAAATAGGTCAGGAAACGAGACGGGAAATGGGCCAGGAAACAAGATGGGATACGGCCCGGGATACAACTCAGGAAATGGGCTAGGAAACGAGGCGGGATGCAGGCCGGAATGGAACCGGGAAGTGGGTCAGGAAACGAGCTGGCAAACAGGCCGTAAACGAGCCTGGAAACGGGGCGGGAGCCGGGATGCGGGCCGGGGGATATTTTAAGGCCAGAGATACCACGGCTGCATTAAAATGATGCGTGTTGCACGGACCCCGGGGGGGGGGGGCGGGGCGGGGGGCATTATTGTAAACTTGTGCGGACTTAACCCTTTCGTTGCTACAGGTAAAACCCGAAGAGTATTTAGATGTAGCTGTTTTAGTGTGTGGAGGGTTGGGTTTCTCTATTAGCAGGTAAGGTTTGCGCATTACAGAGATACAGCGATACAGCGAACCGACACTAAGAGGCCGCGGCAGAATCCCGGAGCTGTGTGCCAGGCAGCCATTACTGGGCCTTATCTGTCGCTCAGTTACATCTGAGGAGGACACAGAGCGGGTTATTATTGCAGCTGTGTCTCGGGGGGGGGGGGGGGGGGTGCAGGTGGTATATACTATATAGAACACGGCACAGCCTTACTGCTCTAAATGGATGTTTTCTATTCATTCATAGAGCACCAAAGCTTCAAAGACATGCGGTGGGAGCCCCCACTGGGCTGTGCAGTGACTTACTGCTTATCCGTGTCAGACAGGACTATCACGGCTCCACGAGGGGAGGCAGACTGCTGGGAACCAGAGTAGGGCCCTGAGCCTCACTCATACACAGGCTGCCTCTCCCTGAGCCTCACTCACACACAGGCTGCCTCTCCCTGTGCCTCACTCATACACAGGCTGCCTCTCCCTGCGCCTCACTCACACACAGGCTGCCTCTCCCTGCGCCTCACTCATACACAGGCTGCCTCTCCCTGCGCCTCACTCATACACAGGCTGCCTCTCCCTGCGCCTCACTCACACACAGGCTGCCTCTCCCTGCGCCTCACTCATACACAGGCTGCCTCTCCCTGCGCCTCACTCATACACAGGCTGCCTCTCCCTGCACCTCACTCATACACAGACTGCCTCTCCCTGTGCCTCACTCATACACAGACTGCCTCTCCCTGCGCCTCACTCATACACAGGCTGCCTCTCCCTGCGCCTCACTCATACACAGGCTGCCTCTCCCTGCGCCTCACTCATACACAGGCTGCCTCTCCCTGCGCCTCACTCATACACAGGCTGCCTCTCCCTGCGCCTCACTCACACACAGGCTGCCTCTCCCTGCACCTCACTCATACACAGGCTGCCTCTCCCAGCGCCTCACTCATACACAGGCCGCCTCTCCCTGCACCTCACTCATACACAGGCTGCCTCTCCCTGCGCCTCACTCATACACAGGCTGCCTCTCCCTGCGCCTCACTCATACACAGGCTGCCTCTCCCTGCGCCTCACTCATACACAGGCTGCCTCTCCCTGCGCCTCACTCATACACAGGCTGCCTCTCCCTGCACCTCACTCATACACAGGCTGCCTCTCCCTGCGCCCCTCACTCATACACAGGCTGCCTCTCCCTGCGCCTCACTCACACACAGGCTGCCTCTCCCTGCGCCTCACTCATACACAGGCTGCCTCTCCCTGCGCCTCACTCATACACAGGCTGCCTCTCCCTGCGCCTCACTCACACACAGGCTGCCTCTCCCTGCCCCTCACTCATACACAGGCTGCCTCTCCCTGCGCCTCACTCATACACAGGCTGCCTCTCCCTGCGCCTCACTCATACACAGGCTACCTCTCCCTGCGCCTCACTCACACACAGGCTGCCACTTACTGCGTCTCACTCATACACAGGCTGCCTCTCCCTGCGCCTCACTCATACACAGGCTGCCTCTCCCTGCGCCTCACTCATACACAGGCTGCCTCTCCCTGCGCCTCACTCATACACAGGCTGCCTCTCCCTGCCCCTCACTCGTACACAGGCTGCCTCTCCCTGCGCCTCACTAATACACAGGCTGCCTCTCCCTGCGCCTCACTCATACACAGGCTGCCTCTCCCTGCGCCTCACTCACACACAGGCTGCCTCTCCCTGCGCCTCACTCATACACAGGCTGCCTCTCCCTGCGCCTCACTCACACACAGGCTGCCACTTACTGCGTCTCACTCATACACAGGCTGCCTCTCCCTGCGCCTCACTCACACACAGGCTGCCTCTCCCTGCGCTTCACTCATACACAGGCTGCCACTTCCTGCGTCTCACTCATACACAGGCTGCCTCTCCCTGCGCCTCACTCATACACAGGCTGCCTCTCCCTGCGCCTCACTCATACACAGGCTGCCTCTCCCTGCGCTTCACTCATACACAGGCTGCCACTTCCTGCGTCTCACTCATACACAGGCTGCCTCTCCCTGCGCCTCACTCATACACAGGCTGCCTCTCCCTGCGCCTCACTCATACACAGGCTGCCTCTCCCTGCGCCTCACTCATACACAGGCTGCCTCTCCCTGCGCCTCACTCATACACAGACTGCCTCTCCCTGCGCCTCACTCAAACACAGGCTGCCTCTCCCTACGGCTCACTCATACACAGGCTGCCTCTCCCTGCGCCTCACTCACACACAGGCTGCCTCTCCCTGCGCCTCACTCATACACAGGCTGCCTCTCCCTGCGCCTCACTCATACACAGGCTGCCTCTCCCTGCGCCTCACTCGTACACAGGCTGCCTCTCCCTGCGCCTCACTCATACACAGGCTGCCTCTCCCTGCGTCTCACTCATACACAGGCTGCCTCTCCCTGCGTCTCACTCATACACAGGCTGCCTCTCCCTGCGGCTCACTCATACACAGGCTGCCTCTCCCTGCGCCTCACTCATACACAGGCTGCCTCTCCCTGCGCCTCACTCATACACAGGCTGCCTCTCCCTGCGCCTCACTCATACACAGACTGCCTCTCCCTGCACCTCACTCATACACAGGCTGCCTCTCCCTGCGCCTCACTCACACACAGGCTGCCTCTCCCTGCGCCTCACTCGTACACAGGCTGCCTCTCCCTGCACCTCACTCACACACAGGCTGCCTCTCCCTGCGCCTCACTCATACACAGGCTGCCTCTCCCTGCACCTCACTCATACACAGGCTGCCTCTCCCTGTGCCTCACTCATACACAGGCTGCCTCTCCCTGCGCCTCACTCATACACAGGCTGCCTCTCCCTGCGTCTCACTCATACACAGGCTGCCTCTCCCTGCATCTCACTCATACACAGGCTGCCTCTCCCTGCGCCTCACTCATACACAGGCTGCCTCTCCCTGCGTCTCACTCATACACAGGCTGCCTCTCCCTGCGCCTCACTCACACACAGGCTGCCTCTCCCTGCGCCTCACTCACACACAGGCTGCCTCTCCCTGCGCCTCACTCACACACAGGCTGCCTCTCCCTGCGCCTCACTCATACACAGGCTGCCTCTCCCTGCGCCTCACTCACACACAGGCTGCCTCTCCCTGCGCCTCACTCACACACAGGCTGCCTCTCCCTGCGCCTCACTCATACACAGACTGCCTCTCCCTGCGCCTCACTCATACACAGGCTGCCTCTCCCTGCGCCTCACTCATACACAGGCTGCCTCTCCCTGCGCCTCACTCATACACAGGCTGCCTCTCCCTGCGCTTTACTCATACACAGGCTGCCACTTCCTGCGTCTCACTCATACACAGGCTGCCACTTCCTGCGTCTCACTCATACACAGGCTGCCTCTCCCTGCGCCTCACTCACACACAGGCTGCCTCTCCCTGCGCCTCACTCACACACAGGCTGCCTCTCCCTGCGCCTCACTCACACACAGGCTGCCTCTCCCTGCGCCTCACTCATACACAGACTGCCTCTCCCTGCGCCTCACTCATACACAGGCTGCCTCTCCCTGCGCCTCACTCATACACAGGCTGCCTCTCCCTGCGCTTCACTCATACACAGGCTGCCACTTCCTGCGTCTCACTCATACAAGGGCTGCCACTTCCTGCGTCTCACTCATACACAGGCTGCCACTTCCTGCGTCTCACTCATACACAGGCTGCCTCTCCCTGCACCTCACTCATACACAGACTGCCTCTCCCTGAGCCTCACTCATACACAGGCTGCCTCTCCCTGCGCTTCACTCATACACAGGCTGCCACTTCCTGCGTCTCACTCATACAAGGGCTGCCACTTCCTGCGTCTCACTCATACACAGGCTGCCACTTCCTGCGTCTCACTCATACACAGGCTGCCTCTCCCTGCACCTCACTCATACACAGACTGCCTCTCCCTGAGCCTCACTCATACACAGGCTGCCTCTCCCTGCGCCTCACTCATACACAGACTGCCTCTCCCTGCGCCTCACTCACACACAGGCTGCCTCTCCCTGTGCCTCACTCATACACAGGCTGCCTCTCCCTGCGCCTCACTCATACACAGGCTGCCTCTCCCTGCGCCTCACTCACACACAGGCTGCCTCTCCCTGCGTCTCACTCATACACAGGCTGCCTCTCCCTGTGCCTCACTCATACACAGGCTGCCACTTCCTGCGTCTCACTCATACACAGGCTGCCTCTCCCTGCGCCTCACTCATACACAGGCTGCCTCTCCCTGCGCCTCACTCACACACAGGCTGCCACTTCCTGCGTCTCACTCATACACAGGCTGCCTCTCCCTGCGCCTCACTCACACACAGGCTGCCACTTCCTGCGTCTCACTCATACACAGGCTGCCACTTCCTGCGTCTCACTCATACACAGGCTGCCACTTCCTGCGTCTCACTCATACACAGGCTGCCTCTCCCTGCGCCTCACTCATACACAGGCTGCCTCTCCCTGCGCTTTACTCATACACAGGCTGCCACTTCCTGCGTCTCACTCATACACAGGCTGCCACTTCCTGCGTCTCACTCATACACAGGCTGCCTCTCCCTGCGCCTCACTCACACACAGGCTGCCTCTCCCTGCGCCTCACTCACACACAGGCTGCCTCTCCCTGCGCCTCACTCACACACAGGCTGCCTCTCCCTGCGCCTCACTCATACACAGACTGCCTCTCCCTGCGCCTCACTCATACACAGGCTGCCTCTCCCTGCGCCTCACTCATACACAGGCTGCCTCTCCCTGCGCTTCACTCATACACAGGCTGCCACTTCCTGCGTCTCACTCATACAAGGGCTGCCACTTCCTGCGTCTCACTCATACACAGGCTGCCACTTCCTGCGTCTCACTCATACACAGGCTGCCTCTCCCTGCACCTCACTCATACACAGACTGCCTCTCCCTGAGCCTCACTCATACACAGGCTGCCTCTCCCTGCGCCTCACTCATACACAGACTGCCTCTCCCTGCGCCTCACTCACACACAGGCTGCCTCTCCCTGTGCCTCACTCATACACAGGCTGCCTCTCCCTGCGCCTCACTCATACACAGGCTGCCTCTCCCTGCGCCTCACTCACACACAGGCTGCCTCTCCCTGCGTCTCACTCATACACAGGCTGCCTCTCCCTGTGCCTCACTCATACACAGGCTGCCACTTCCTGCGTCTCACTCATACACAGGCTGCCTCTCCCTGCGCCTCACTCATACACAGGCTGCCTCTCCCTGCGCCTCACTCACACACAGGCTGCCACTTCCTGCGTCTCACTCATACACAGGCTGCCTCTCCCTGCGCCTCACTCACACACAGGCTGCCACTTCCTGCGTCTCACTCATACACAGGCTGCCACTTCCTGCGTCTCACTCATACACAGGCTGCCACTTCCTGCGTCTCACTCATACACAGGCTGCCTCTCCCTGCGCCTCACTCATACACAGGCTGCCTCTCCCTGCGCCTCACTCATACACAGGCTGCCTCTCCCTGCGCCTCACTCATACACAGGCTGCCTCTCCCTGCGCCTCACTCACACACAGGCTGCCTCTCCCTGCACCTCACTCATACACAGGCTGCCTCTCCCTGCGCCTCACTCATACACAGGCTGCCTCTCCCTGCCCCTCACTCATACACAGACTGCCTCTCCCTGAGCCTCACTCATACACAGGCTGCCTCTCCCTGCGCCTCACTCATACACAGGCTGCCTCTCCCTGCGCCTCACTCATACACAGACTGCCTCTCCCTGCGCCTCACTCATACACAGACTGCCTCTCCCTGCGCCTCACTCACACACAGGCTGCCTCTCCCTGCGCCTCACTCATACACAGGCTGCCTCTCCCTGCGCCTCACTCACACACAGGCTGCCTCTCCCTGCGCCTCACTCATACACAGACTGCCTCTCCCTGCAACTCACTCATACACAGACTGCCTCTCCCTGCGCCTCACTCATACACAGGCTGCCTCTCCCTGCGCCTCACTCATACACAGGCTGCCTCTCCCTGCACCTCACTCATACACAGACTGCCTCTCCCTGCGTCTCACTCATACACAGGCTGCCTCTCCCTGCGCCTCACTCATACACAGACTGCCTCTCCCTGCGTCTCACTCATACACAGGCTGCCTCTCCCTGCGCCTCACTCATACACAGACTGCTTCTCCCTGCGCCTCACTCATACACAGACTGCCTCTCCCTGCGCCTCACTCACACACAGACTGCCTCTCCCTGCGCCTCACTCACACACAGGCTGCCTCTCCCTGCGTCTCACTCACACACAGGCTGCCTCTCCCTGCGCCTCACTCATACACAGGCTGCCTCTCCCTGCGCCTGACTCATACACAGGCTGCCTCTCCCTGCGCCTCACTCATACACAGGCTGCCTCTCCCTGCGCCTCACTCACACACAGGCTGCCTCTCCCTGCGCCTCACTCATACACAGGCTGCCTCTCCCTGCGTCTCACTCATACACAGACTGCCTCTCCCTGCGCCTCACTCATACACAGGCTGCCTCTCCCTGCAACTCACTCATACACAGGCTGCCTCTCCCTGCACCTCACTCATACACAGACTGCCTCTCCCTGCAACTCACTCATACACAGGCTGCCTCTCCCTGCACCTCACTCATACACAGGCTGCCTCTCCCTGCGCCTCACTCATACACAGGCTGCCTCTCCCTGCGCCTCACTCATACACAGGCTGCCTCTCCCTGCGCCTCACTCATACACAGGCTGCCTCTCCCTGTGCCTCACTCATACACAGGCTGCCTCTCCTTGCGTCTCACTCATACACAGGCTGCCTCTCCCTGCGCCTCACTCATACACAGGCTGCCTCTCCCTGTGCCTCACTCATACACAGGCTGCCTCTCCCTGCGCCTCACTCATACACAGGCTGCCTCTCCCTGAGCTTCACTCATACACAGGCTGCCACTTCCTGCGTCTCACTCATACACAGGCTGCCACTTCCTGCGTCTCACTCATACACAGGCTGCCACTTCCTGCGTCTCACTCATACACAGACTGCCTCTCCCTGCGTCTCACTCATACACAGGCTGCCTCTCCCTGCGCCTCACTCATACACAGACTGCCTCTCCCTGCGTCTCACTCATACACAGGCTGCCTCTCCCTGCGCCTCACTCATACACAGACTGCCTCTCCCTGCGCCTCACTCATACACAGACTGCCTCTCCCTGCGCCTCACTCACACACAGACTGCCTCTCCCTGCGCCTCACTCACACACAGGCTGCCTCTCCCTGCGTCTCACTCACACACAGGCTGCCTCTCCCTGCGCCTCACTCATACACAGGCTGCCTCTCCCTGCGCCTGACTCATACACAGGCTGCCTCTCCCTGCGCCTCACTCATACACAGGCTGCCTCTCCCTGCGCCTCACTCACACACAGGCTGCCTCTCCCTGCGCCTCACTCATACACAGGCTGCCTCTCCCTGCGTCTCACTCATACACAGACTGCCTCTCCCTGCGCCTCACTCATACACAGGCTGCCTCTCCCTGCAACTCACTCATACACAGGCTGCCTCTCCCTGCACCTCACTCATACACAGACTGCCTCTCCCTGCAACTCACTCATACACAGGCTGCCTCTCCCTGCACCTCACTCATACACAGGCTGCCTCTCCCTGCGCCTCACTCATACACAGACTGCCTCTCCCTGCGCCTCACTCATACACAGGCTGCCTCTCCCTGCGCCTCACTCATACACAGGCTGCCTCTCCCTGCGCCTCACTCATACACAGGCTGCCTCTCCCTGCGCCTCACTCATACACAGGCTGCCTCTCCCTGCGTCTCACTCATACACAGGCTGCCTCTCCCTGCGCCTCACTCATACACAGGCTGCCTCTCCCTGCGCCTCACTCATACACAGGCTGCCTCTCCCTGCGCCTCACTCATACACAGGCTGCCTCTCCCTGCGCTTCACTCATACACAGGCTGCCACTTCCTGCGTCTCACTCATACACAGGCTGCCACTTCCTGCGTCTCACTCATACACAGGCTGCCACTTCCTGCGTCTCACTCATACACAGGCTGCCTCTCCCTGCACCTCACTCATACACAGACTGCCTCTCCCTGAGCCTCACTCATACACAGACTGCCTCTCCCTGCGCCTCACTCACACACAGGCTGCCTCTCCCTGTGCCTCACTCATACACAGGCTGCCTCTCCCTGCACCTCACTCATACACAGGCTGCCTCTCCCTGCGCCTCACTCACACACAGGCTGCCTCTCCCTGCGTCTCACTCATACACAGGCTGCCTCTCCCTGTGCCTCACTCATACACAGGCTGCCACTTCCTGCGTCTCACTCATACACAGGCTGCCTCTCCCTGCGCCTCACTCATACACAGGCTGCCTCTCCCTGCGCCTCACTCACACACAGGCTGCCACTTCCTGCGTCTCACTCATACACAGGCTGCCTCTCCCTGCGCCTCACTCACACACAGGCTGCCACTTCCTGCGTCTCACTCATACACAGGCTGCCACTTCCTGCGTCTCACTCATACACAGGCTGCCACTTCCTGCGTCTCACTCATACACAGGCTGCCTCTCCCTGCGCCTCACTCATACACAGGCTGCCTCTCCCTGCGCCTCACTCATACACAGGCTGCCTCTCCCTGCGCCTCACTCACACACAGGCTGCCTCTCCCTGCACCTCACTCATACACAGGCTGCCTCTCCCTGCGCCTCACTCATACACAGGCTGCCTCTCCCTGCCCCTCACTCATACACAGACTGCCTCTCCCTGAGCCTCACTCATACACAGGCTGCCTCTCCCTGCGCCTCACTCATACACAGGCTGCCTCTCCCTGCGCCTCACTCATACACAGACTGCCTCTCCCTGCGCCTCACTCATACACAGGCTGCCTCTCCCTGCGCCTCACTCACACACAGGCTGCCTCTCCCTGCGCCTCACTCATACACAGACTGCCTCTCCCTGCGCCTCACTCATACACAGGCTGCCTCTCCCTGCGCCTCACTCATACACAGGCTGCCTCTCCCTGCGCCTCACTCACACACAGGCTGCCTCTCCCTGCGCCTCACTCATACACAGACTGCCTCTCCCTGCAACTCACTCATACACAGACTGCCTCTCCCTGCGCCTCACTCATACACAGGCTGCCTCTCCCTGCGCCTCACTCATACACAGGCTGCCTCTCCCTGCGCCTCACTCATACACAGACTGCCTCTCCCTGCGTCTCACTCATACACAGGCTGCCTCTCCCTGCGCCTCACTCATACACAGACTGCCTCTCCCTGCGCCTCACTCATACACAGACTGCCTCTCCCTGCGCCTCACTCACACACAGACTGCCTCTCCCTGCGCCTCACTCACACACAGGCTGCCTCTCCCTGCGTCTCACTCATACACAGGCTGCCTCTCCCTGCGCCTGACTCATACACAGGCTGCCTCTCCCTGCGCCTCACTCACACACAGGCTGCCTCTCCCTGCGCCTCACTCACACACAGACTGCCTCTCCCTGCGCCTCACTCATACACAGGCTGCCTCTCCCTGCGTCTCACTCATACACAGACTGCCTCTCCCTGCGCCTCACTCATACACAGGCTGCCTCTCCCTGCAACTCACTCATACACAGGCTGCCTCTCCCTGCACCTCACTCATACACAGACTGCCTCTCCCTGCAACTCACTCATACACAGGCTGCCTCTCCCTGCACCTCACTCATACACAGGCTGCCTCTCCCTGCGCCTCACTCATACACAGACTGCCTCTCCCTGCGCCTCACTCATACACAGGCTGCCTCTCCCTGCGCCTCACTCATACACAGGCTGCCTCTCCCTGCGCCTCACTCATACACAGGCTGCCTCTCCCTGTGCCTCACTCATACACAGGCTGCCTCTCCCTGCGTCTCACTCATACACAGGCTGCCTCTCCCTGCGCCTCACTCATACACAGGCTGCCTCTCCCTGTGCCTCACTCATACACAGGCTGCCTCTCCCTGCGTCTCACTCATACACAGGCTGCCTCTCCCTGCGCCTCACTCATACACAGGCTGCCTCTCCCTGCGCCTCACACATACACAGGCTGCCTCTCCCTGCGCCTCACTCACACACAGGCTGCCTCTCCCTGCGCCTCACTCACACACAGGCTGCCTCTCCCTGCGCCTCACTCATACACAGACTGCCTCTCCCTGCGCCTCACTCATACACAGGCTGCCTCTCCCTGCGCCTCACTCATACACAGGCTGCCTCTCCCTGCGCCTCACTCATACACAGGCTGCCTCTCCCTGCGTCTCACTCATACACAGGCTGCCTCTCCCTGCGCCCCTCACTCATACACAGGCTGCCTCTCCCTGCGCCTCACTCACACACAGGCTGCCTCTCCCTGCGCCTCACTCATACACAGGCTGCCTCTCCCTGCGCCTCACTCACACACAGGCTGCCTCTCCCTGCGCCTCACTCATACACAGACTGCCTCTCCCTGCGCCTCACTCACACACAGGCTGCCTCTCCCTACGTCTCACTCACACACAGGCTGCCTCTCCCTGCGCCTCACTCACACACAGACTGCCTCTCCCTGCGCCTCACTCATACACAGGCTGCCTCTCCCTGCAACTCACTCATACACAGGCTGCCTCTCCCTGCGCCTCACTCATACACAGACTGCCTCTCCCTGCGCCTCACTCATACACAGGCTGCCTCTCCCTGCACCTCACTCATACACAGGCTGCCTCTCCCTGCGCCTCACTCATACACAGGCTGCCTCTCCCTGCACCTCACTCATACACAGGCTGCCTCTCCCTGCGCCTCACTCATACACAGGCTGCCTCTCCCTGCGCCTCACTCATACACAGGCTGCCTCTCCCTGCGCCTCACTCACACACAGGCTGCCTCTCCCTGCACCTCACTCATACACAGGCTGCCTCTCCCTGCCCCTCACTCATACACAGACTGCCTCTCCCTGAGCCTCACTCATACACAGGCTGCCTCTCCCTGCGCCTCACTCATACACAGGCTGCCTCTCCCTGCGCCTCACTCATACACAGACTGCTTCTCCCTGCGCCTCACTCATACACAGGCTGCCTCTCCCTGCGCCTCACTCACACACAGGCTGCCTCTCCCTGCGCCTCACTCATACACAGACTGCCTCTCCCTGCGCCTCACTCATACACAGGCTGCCTCTCCCTGCGCCTCACTCATACACAGGCTGCCTCTCCCTGCGCCTCACTCACACACAGGCTGCCTCTCCCTGCGCCTCACTCATACACAGACTGCCTCTCCCTGCAACTCACTCATACACAGACTGCCTCTCCCTGCGCCTCACTCATACACAGGCTGCCTCTCCCTGCGCCTCACTCATACACAGGCTGCCTCTCCCTGCACCTCACTCATACACAGACTGCCTCTCCCTGCGCCTCACTCACACACAGGCTGCCTCTCCCTACGTCTCACTCACACACAGGCTGCCTCTCCCTGCGCCTCACTCACACACAGACTGCCTCTCCCTGCGCCTCACTCATACACAGGCTGCCTCTCCCTGCGTCTCACTCATACACAGACTGCCTCTCCCTGCGCCTCACTCATACACAGGCTGCCTCTCCCTGCAACTCACTCATACACAGGCTGCCTCTCCCTGCGCCTCACTCATACACAGACTGCCTCTCCCTGCGCCTCACTCATACACAGGCTGCCTCTCCCTGCACCTCACTCATAAACAGGCTGCCTCTCCCTGCGCCTCACTCATACACAGGCTGCCTCTCCCTGCACCTCACTCATACACAGGCTGCCTCTCCCTGCGCCTCACTCATACACAGGCTGCCTCTCCCTGCGCCTCACTCATACACAGGCTGCCTCTCCCTGCGCCTCACTCACACACAGGCTGCCTCTCCCTGCACCTCACTCATACACAGGCTGCCTCTCCCTGCGCCTCACTCATACACAGGCTGCCTCTCCCTGCCCCTCACTCATACACAGACTGCCTCTCCCTGAGCCTCACTCATACACAGGCTGCCTCTCCCTGCGCCTCACTCATACACAGGCTGCCTCTCCCTGCGCCTCACTCATACACAGACTGCTTCTCCCTGCGCCTCACTCATACACAGGCTGCCTCTCCCTGCACCTCACTCATACACAGGCTGCCTCTCCCTGCGCCTCACTCATACACAGGCTGCCTCTCCCTGCGCCTCACTCATACACAGGCTGCCTCTCCCTGCGCCTCACTCACACACAGGCTGCCTCTCCCTGCACCTCACTCATACACAGGCTGCCTCTCCCTGCGCCTCACTCATACACAGGCTGCCTCTCCCTGCCCCTCACTCATACACAGACTGCCTCTCCCTGAGCCTCACTCATACACAGGCTGCCTCTCCCTGCGCCTCACTCATACATAGGCTGCCTCTCCCTGCGCCTCACTCATACACAGACTGCTTCTCCCTGCGCCTCACTCATACACAGGCTGCCTCTCCCTGCGCCTCACTCACACACAGGCTGCCTCTCCCTGCGCCTCACTCATACACAGACTGCCTCTCCCTGCGCCTCACTCATACACAGGCTGCCTCTCCCTGCGCCTCACTCATACACAGGCTGCCTCTCCCTGCGCCTCACTCACACACAGGCTGCCTCTCCCTGCGCCTCACTCACACACAGGCTGCCTCTCCCTACGTCTCACTCACACACAGGCTGCCTCTCCCTGCGCCTCACTCACACACAGACTGCCTCTCCCTGCGCCTCACTCATACACAGGCTGCCTCTCCCTGCGTCTCACTCATACACAGACTGCCTCTCCCTGCGCCTCACTCATACACAGGCTGCCTCTCCCTGCAACTCACTCATACACAGGCTGCCTCTCCCTGCGCCTCACTCATACACAGACTGCCTCTCCCTGCGCCTCACTCATACACAGGCTGCCTCTCCCTGCACCTCACTCATACACAGGCTGCCTCTCCCTGCGCCTCACTCATACACAGGCTGCCTCTCCCTGCACCTCACTCATACACAGGCTGCCTCTCCCTGCGCCTCACTCATACACAGGCTGCCTCTCCCTGCGCCTCACTCATACACAGGCTGCCTCTCCCTGCGCCTCACTCACACACAGGCTGCCTCTCCCTGCACCTCACTCATACACAGGCTGCCTCTCCCTGCGCCTCACTCATACACAGGCTGCCTCTCCCTGCCCCTCACTCATACACAGACTGCCTCTCCCTGAGCCTCACTCATACACAGGCTGCCTCTCCCTGCGCCTCACTCATACACAGGCTGCCTCTCCCTGCGCCTCACTCATACACAGACTGCTTCTCCCTGCGCCTCACTCATACACAGGCTGCCTCTCCCTGCGCCTCACTCACACACAGGCTGCCTCTCCCTGCGCCTCACTCATACACAGACTGCCTCTCCCTGCGCCTCACTCATACACAGGCTGCCTCTCCCTGCGCCTCACTCATACACAGGCTGCCTCTCCCTGCGCCTCACTCACACACAGGCTGCCTCTCCCTGCGCCTCACTCATACACAGACTGCCTCTCCCTGCAACTCACTCATACACAGACTGCCTCTCCCTGCGCCTCACTCATACACAGGCTGCCTCTCCCTGCGCCTCACTCATACACAGGCTGCCTCTCCCTGCACCTCACTCATACACAGACTGCCTCTCCCTGCGTCTCACTCACACACAGGCTGCCTCTCCCTGCGCCTCACTCATACACAGACTGCCTCTCCCTGCGCCTCACTCATACACAGACTGCCTCTCCCTGCGCCTCACTCACACACAGACTGCCTCTCCCTGCGCCTCACTCACACACAGGCTGCCTCTCCCTGCGTCTCACTCACACACAGGCTGCCTCTCCCTGCGCCTCACTCATACACAGGCTGCCTCTCCCTGCGCCTGACTCATACACAGGCTGCCTCTCCCTGCGCCTCACTCATACACAGGCTGCCTCTCCCTGCGCCTCACTCACACACAGGCTGCCTCACTCATACACAGGCTGCCTCTCCCTGCACCTCACTCATACACAGGCTGCCTCTCCCTGCGCCTCACTCATACACAGGCTGCCTCTCCCTGCACCTCACTCATACACAGACTGCCTCACCCTGCGTCTCACTCATACACAGGCTGCCTCTCCCTGCGCCTCACTCATACACAGGCTGCCTCTCCCTGCGCCTCACTCATACACAGGCTGCCTCTCCCTGCGCCTCACTCATACACAGGCTGCCTCTCCCTGCACCTCACTCATACACAGGCTGCCTCTCCCTGCGCCTCACTCATACACAGACTGCCTCTCCCTGCGCCTCACTCATACACAGGCTGCCTCTCCCTGCGCCTCACTCACACACAGGCTGCCTCTCCCTGCGTCTCACTCACACACAGGCTGCCTCTCCCTGCGCCTCACTCACACACAGACTGCCTCTCCCTGCGCCTCACTCATACACAGGCTGCCTCTCCCTGCGTCTCACTCATACACAGACTGCCTCTCCCTGCGCCTCACTCATACACAGGCTGCCTCTCCCTGCAACTCACTCATACACAGGCTGCCTCTCCCTGCGCCTCACTCATACACAGACTGCCTCTCCCTGCGCCTCACTCATACACAGGCTGCCTCTCCCTGCACCTCACTCATACACAGGCTGCCTCTCCCTGCGCCTCACTCATACACAGGCTGCCTCTCCCTGCACCTCACTCATACACAGGCTGCCTCTCCCTGCGCCTCACTCATACACAGGCTGCCTCTCCCTGCGCCTCACTCATACACAGGCTGCCTCTCCCTGCGCCTCACTCACACACAGGCTGCCTCTCCCTGCACCTCACTCATACACAGGCTGCCTCTCCCTGCGCCTCACTCATACACAGACTGCCTCTCCCTGAGCCTCACTCATACACAGGCTGCCTCTCCCTGCGCCTCACTCATACACAGGCTGCCTCTCCCTGCGCCTCACTCATACACAGACTGCTTCTCCCTGCGCCTCACTCATACACAGGCTGCCTCTCCCTGCGCCTCACTCACACACAGGCTGCCTCTCCCTGCGCCTCACTCATACACAGACTGCCTCTCCCTGCGCCTCACTCATACACAGGCTGCCTCTCCCTGTGCCTCACTCATACACAGGCTGCCTCTCCCTGCGCCTCACTCACACACAGGCTGCCTCTCCCTGCGCCTCACTCATACACAGACTGCCTCTCCCTGCAACTCACTCATACACAGACTGCCTCTCCCTGCGCCTCACTCATACACAGGCTGCCTCTCCCTGCGCCTCACTCATACACAGGCTGCCTCTCCCTGCACCTCACTCATACACAGACTGCCTCTCCCTGCGTCTCACTCATACACAGGCTGCCTCTCCCTGCGCCTCACTCATACACAGGCTGCCTCTCCCTGCACCTCACTCATACACAGACTGCCTCTCCCTGCGTCTCACTCATACACAGGCTGCCTCTCCCTGCGTCTCACTCACACACAGGCTGCCTCTCCCTGCGCCTCACTCATACACAGGCTGCCTCTCCCTGCGCCTCACTCATACACAGGCTGCCTCTCCCTGCGCCTGACTCACACACAGGCTGCCTCTCCCTGCGCCTCACTCACACACAGGCTGCCTCTCCCTGCGCCTCACTCACACACAGACTGCCTCTCCCTGTGCCTCACTCATACACAGGCTGCCTCTCCCTGCGTCTCACTCATACACAGACTGCCTCTCCCTGCGCCTCACTCATACACAGGCTGCCTCTCCCTGCAACTCACTCATACACAGGCTGCCTCTCCCTGCACCTCACTCATACACAGACTGCCTCTCCCTGCAACTCACTCATACACAGGCTGCCTCTCCCTGCACCTCACTCATACACAGGCTGCCTCTCCCTGCGCCTCACTCATACACAGACTGCCTCTCCCTGCGCCTCACTCATACACAGGCTGCCTCTCCCTGTGCCTCACTCATACACAGGCTGCCTCTCCCTGCGCCTCACTCATACACAGGCTGCCTCTCCCTGTGCCTCACTCATACACAGGCTGCCTCTCCCTGCGTCTCACTCATACACAGGCTGCCTCTCCCTGCGCCTCACTCATACACAGGCTGCCTCTCCCTGCGCCTTACTCATACACAGGCTGCCTCTCCCTGCGTCTCACTCATACACAGGCTGCCTCTCCCTGCGCCTCACTCATACACAGGCTGCCTCTCCCTGCGCCTCACTCATACACAGGCTGCCTCTCCCTGCGCCTCACTCACACACAGGCTGCCTCTCCCTGCGCCTCACTCACACACAGGCTGCCTCTCCCTGCGCCTCACTCATACACAGACTGCCTCTCCCTGCGCCTCACTCACACACAGGCTGCCTCTCCCTGCGTCTCACTCACACACAGGCTGCCTCTCCCTGCGCCTCACTCACACACAGACTGCCTCTCCCTGCGCCTCACTCACACACAGGCTGCCTCTCCCTGCGTCTCACTCATACACAGGCTGCCTCTCCCTGCGTCTCACTCATACACAGACTGCCTCTCCCTGCGCCTCACTCATACACAGGCTGCCTCTCCCTGCAACTCACTCATACACAGGCTGCCTCTCCCTGCGCCTCACTCACACACAGGCTGCCTCTCCCTGCGCCTCACTCATACACAGACTGCCTCTCCCTGCGCCTCACTCATACACAGGCTGCCTCTCCCTGCGCCTCACTCATACACAGGCTGCCTCTCCCTGCGCCTCACTCACACACAGGCTGCCTCTCCCTGCGCCTCACTCATACACAGACTGCCTCTCCCTGCAACTCACTCATACACAGACTGCCTCTCCCTGCGCCTCACTCATACACAGGCTGCCTCTCCCTGCGCCTCACTCATACACAGGCTGCCTCTCCCTGCGCCTCACTCATACACAGGCTGCCTCTCCCTGCGCCTCACTCACACACAGGCTGCCTCTCCCTGCGCCTCACTCATACACAGACTGCCTCTCCCTGCAACTCACTCATACACAGACTGCCTCTCCCTGCGCCTCACTCATACACAGGCTGCCTCTCCCTGCGCCTCACTCATACACAGGCTGCCTCTCCCTGCGCCTCACTCATACACAGACTGCCTCTCCCTGCGCCTCACTCACACACAGACTGCCTCTCCCTGCGCCTCACTCACACACAGGCTGCCTCTCCCTGCGTCTCACTCACACACTGGCTGCCTCTCCCTGCGCCTCACTCATACACAGGCTGCCTCTCCCTGCGCCTCACTCATACACAGGCTGCCTCTCCCTGCGCCTGACTCACACACAGGCTGCCTCTCCCTGCGCCTCACTCACACACAGGCTGCCTCTCCCTGCGCCTCACTCACACACAGGCTGCCTCTCCCTGCGCCTCACTCATACACAGACTGCCTCTCCCTGCGCCTCACTCACACACAGGCTGCCTCTCCCTGCGCCTCACTCATACACAGACTGCCTCTCCCTGCGTCTCACTCATACACAGGCTGCCTCTCCCTGCACCTCACTCATACACAGGCTGCCTCTCCCTGCGCCTCACTCATACACAGACTGCCTCTCCCTGCGCCTCACTCATACACAGGCTGCCTCTCCCTGCGCCTCACTCATACACAGGCTGCCTCTCCCTGCACCTCACTCATACACAGACTGCCTCTCCCTGCGTCTCACTCATACACAGGCTGCCTCTCCCTGCGCCTCACTCATACACAGGCTGCCTCTCCCTGCGCCTCACTCACACACAGGCTGCCTCACTCATACACAGGCTGCCTCTCCCTGCACCTCACTCATACACAGGCTGCCTCTCCCTGCGCCTCACTCATACACAGGCTGCCTCTCCCTGCACCTCACTCATACACAGACTGCCTCTCCCTGCGTCTCACTCATACACAGGCTGCCTCTCCCTGCGCCTCACTCATACACAGGCTGCCTCTCCCTGCGCCTCACTCATACACAGGCTGCCTCTCCCTGCGCCTCACTCATACACAGGCTGCCTCTCCCTGCACCTCACTCATACACAGGCTGCCTCTCCCTGCACCTCACTCACACACAGGCTGCCTCTCCCTGCGCCTCACTCACACACAGGCTGCCTCTCCCTGCGCCTCACTCATACACAGGCTGCCTCTCCCTGCGTCTCACTCATACACAGGCTGCCTCTCCCTGCGCCTCACTCATACACAGACTGCCTCTCCCTGCGCCTCACTCATACACAGACTGCCTCTCCCTGCGTCTCACTCATACACAGGCTGCCTCTACCTGCGCCTCACTCATACACAGGCTGCCTCTCCCTGCGCCTCACTCATACACAGGCTGCCTCTCCCTGCGCCTCACTCATACACAGGCTGCCTCTCCCTGTGCCTCACTCATACACAGGCTGCCTCTCCCTGCGCCTCACTCATACACAGACTGCCTCTCCCTGCGCCTCACTCATACACAGGCTGCCTCTCCCTGCGCCTCACTCATACACAGGCTGCCTCTCCCTGCGCCTCACTCATACACAGGCTGCCTCTCCCTGCGTCTCACTCATACACAGGCTGCCTCTCCCTGCGCCCCTCACTCATACACAGGCTGCCTCTCCCTGCGCCTCACTCATACACAGACTGGCTCTCCCTGCGCCTCACTCATACACAGGCTGCCTCTCCCTGCGCCTCACTCATACACAGACTGCCTCTCCCTGCGCCTCACTCATACACAGACTGCCTCTCCCTGCGCCTCACTCATACACAGGCTGCCTCTCCCTGCGCCTCACTCACACTCAGGCTGCCTCTCCCTGCGCCTCACTCATACACAGGCTGCCTCTCCCTGCGCCTCACTCACACACAGGCTGCCTCACTCATACACAGGCTGCCTCACTCATACACAGGCTGCCTCTCCCTGCGCCTCACTCACACACAGGCTGCCTCTCCCTGCGTCTCACTCATACACAGGCTGCCTCTCCCTGCGCCTCACTCATACACAGGCTGCCTCTCCCTGCGCCTCACTCACACACAGGCTGCCTCTCCCTGCGCCTCACTCATACACAGACTGCCTCTCCCTGCGCCTCACTCACACACAGGCTGCCTCTCCCTGCGCCTCACTCATACACAGACTGCCTCTCCCTGCGTCTCACTCATACACAGGCTGCCTCTCCCTGCGTCTCACTCATACACAGGCTGCCTCTCCCTGCGTCTCACTCATACACAGGCTGCCTCTCCCTGCGCCTCACTCATACACAGACTGCCTCTCCCTGCGCCTCACTCACACACAGGCTGCCTCTCCCTGCGCCTCACTCACACACAGGCTGCCTCTCCCTGCGTCTCACTCATACACAGGCTGCCTCTCCCTGCGCCTCACTCATACACAGGCTGCCTCTCCCTGCACCTCACTCATACACAGACTGCCTCTCCCTGCGTCTCACTCATACACAGACTGCCTCTCCCTGCGCCTCACTCATACACAGGCTGCCTCTCCCTGCAACTCACTCATACACAGGCTGCCTCTCCCTGCGCCTCACTCATACACAGACTGCCTCTCCCTGCGCCTCACTCATACACAGGCTGCCTCTCCCTGCACCTCACTCATACACAGGCTGCCTCTCCCTGCGCCTCACTCATACACAGGCTGCCTCTCCCTGCACCTCACTCATACACAGACTGCCTCTCCCTGCGCCTCACTCATACACAGGCTGCCTCTCCCTGCGCCTCACTCATACACAGGCTGCCTCTCCCTGCGCCTCACTCACACACAGGCTGCCTCACTCATACACAGGCTGCCTCTCCCTGCACCTCACTCATACACAGGCTGCCTCTCCCTGCGCCTCACTCATACACAGGCTGCCTCTCCCTGCACCTCACTCATACACAGACTGCCTCTCCCTGCGTCTCACTCATACACAGGCTGCCTCTCCCTGCGCCTCACTCATACACAGGCTGCCTCTCCCTGCGCCTCACTCATACACAGGCTGCCTCTCCCTGCGCCTCACTCATACACAGGCTGCCTCTCCCTGCGCCTCACTCATACACAGGCTGCCTCTCCCTGCGCCTCACTCATACACAGGCTGCCTCTCCCTGCGTCTCACTCATACACAGGCTGCCTCTCCCTGCGCCCCTCACTCATACACAGGCTGCCTCTCCCTGCGCCTCACTCATACACAGACTGGCTCTCCCTGCGCCTCACTCATACACAGGCTGCCTCTCCCTGCGCCTCACTCATACACAGACTGCCTCTCCCTGCGCCTCACTCATACACAGACTGCCTCTCCCTGCGCCTCACTCATACACAGGCTGCCTCTCCCTGCGCCTCACTCACACTCAGGCTGCCTCTCCCTGCGCCTCACTCATACACAGGCTGCCTCTCCCTGCGCCTCACTCACACACAGGCTGCCTCACTCATACACAGGCTGCCTCACTCATACACAGGCTGCCTCTCCCTGCGCCTCACTCACACACAGGCTGCCTCTCCCTGCGTCTCACTCATACACAGGCTGCCTCTCCCTGCGCCTCACTCATACACAGGCTGCCTCTCCCTGCGCCTCACTCACACACAGGCTGCCTCTCCCTGCGCCTCACTCATACACAGACTACCTCTCCCTGCGCCTCACTCACACACAGGCTGCCTCTCCCTGCGCCTCACTCATACACAGACTGCCTCTCCCTGCGCCTCACTCATACACAGGCTGCCTCTCCCTGCGTCTCACTCATACACAGGCTGCCTCTCCCTGCGTCTCACTCATACACAGGCTGCCTCTCCCTGCGCCTCACTCATACACAGACTGCCTCTCCCTGCGCCTCACTCACACACAGGCTGCCTCTCCCTGCGCCTCACTCACACACAGGCTGCCTCTCCCTGCGTCTCACTCATACACAGGCTGCCTCTCCCTGCGCCTCACTCATACACAGGCTGCCTCTCCCTGCACCTCACTCATACACAGACTGCCTCTCCCTGCGTCTCACTCATACACAGACTGCCTCTCCCTGCGCCTCACTCATACACAGGCTGCCTCTCCCTGCAACTCACTCATACACAGGCTGCCTCTCCCTGCGCCTCACTCATACACAGACTGCCTCTCCCTGCGCCTCACTCATACACAGGCTGCCTCTCCCTGCACCTCACTCATACACAGGCTGCCTCTCCCTGCGCCTCACTCATACACAGGCTGCCTCTCCCTGCACCTCACTCATACACAGACTGCCTCTCCCTGCGTCTCACTCATACACAGGCTGCCTCTCCCTGCGCCTCACTCATACACAGGCTGCCTCTCCCTGCGCCTCACTCACACACAGGCTGCCTCACTCATACACAGGCTGCCTCTCCCTGCACCTCACTCATACACAGGCTGCCTCTCCCTGCGCCTCACTCATACACAGGCTGCCTCTCCCTGCGCCTCACTCATACACAGACTGCCTCTCCCTGCGTCTCACTCATACACAGGCTGCCTCTCCCTGCGCCTCACTCATACACAGGCTGCCTCTCCCTGCGCCTCACTCATACACAGGCTGCCTCTCCCTGCGCCTCACTCATACACAGGCTGCCTCTCCCTGCACCTCACTCATACACAGGCTGCCTCTCCCTGCACCTCACTCACACACAGGCTGCCTCTCCCTGCGCCTCACTCACACACAGGCTGCCTCTCCCTGCGCCTCACTCATACACAGGCTGCCTCTCCCTGCGTCTCACTCATACACAGGCTGCCTCTCCCTGCGCCTCACTCATACACAGACTGCCTCTCCCTGCGCCTCACTCATACACAGACTGCCTCTCCCTGCGTCTCACTCATACACAGGCTGCCTCTACCTGCGCCTCACTCATACACAGGCTGCCTCTCCCTGCGCCTCACTCATACACAGGCTGCCTCTCCCTGCGCCTCACTCATACACAGGCTGCCTCTCCCTGTGCCTCACTCATACACAGGCTGCCTCTCCCTGCACCTCACTCATACACAGACTGCCTCTCCCTGCGCCTCACTCATACACAGGCTGCCTCTCCCTGCGCCTCACTCATACACAGGCTGCCTCTCCCTGCGCCTCACTCATACACAGGCTGCCTCTCCCTGCGTCTCACTCATACACAGGCTGCCTCTCCCTGCGCCCCTCACTCATACACAGGCTGCCTCTCCCTGCGCCTCACTCATACACAGACTGGCTCTCCCTGCGCCTCACTCATACACAGGCTGCCTCTCCCTGCGCCTCACTCATACACAGACTGCCTCTCCCTGCGCCTCACTCATACACAGACTGCCTCTCCCTGCGCCTCACTCATACACAGGCTGCCTCTCCCTGCGCCTCACTCACACACAGGCTGCCTCTCCCTGCGCCTCACTCATACACAGGCTGCCTCTCCCTGCGCCTCACTCACACACAGGCTGCCTCACTCATACACAGGCTGCCTCACTCATACACAGGCTGCCTCTCCCTGCGCCTCACTCACACACAGGCTGCCTCTCCCTGCGTCTCACTCATACACAGGCTGCCTCTCCCTGCGCCTCACTCATACACAGGCTGCCTCTCCCTGCGCCTCACTCACACACAGGCTGCCTCTCCCTGCGCCTCACTCATACACAGACTGCCTCTCCCTGCGCCTCACTCACACACAGGCTGCCTCTCCCTGCGCCTCACTCATACACAGACTGCCTCTCCCTGCGCCTCACTCATACACAGGCTGCCTCTCCCTGCGTCTCACTCATACACAGGCTGCCTCTCCCTGCGTCTCACTCATACACAGGCTGCCTCTCCCTGCGCCTCACTCATACACAGACTGCCTCTCCCTGCGCCTCACTCACACACAGGCTGCCTCTCCCTGCGCCTCACTCACACACAGGCTGCCTCTCCCTGCGTCTCACTCATACACAGGCTGCCTCTCCCTGCGCCTCACTCATACACAGGCTGCCTCTCCCTTCGCCTCACTCATACACAGGCTGCCTCTCCCTGCGTCTCACTCATACACAGGCTGCCTCTCCCTGCGCCTCACTCATACACAGGCTGCCTCTCCCTGCGCCTCACTCATACACAGGCTGCCTCTCCCTGCGCCTCACTCATACACAGGCTGCCTCTCCTGCGCCCCACTCATACACAGGCTGCCTCTCCCTGCGTCTCACTCACACACAGGCTGCCTCTCCCTGCGCCTCACTCACACACAGGCTGCCTCTCCCTGCGCCTCACTCACACACAGGCTGCCTCTCCCTGCGCCTCACTCATACACAGGCTGCCTCTCCCTGCGCCTCACTCATACACAAACTGCCTCTACCTGCGCCTCACTCATACACAGACTGCCTCTCCCTGTGCCTCACTCATACACAGGCTGCCTCTCCCTGTGCCTCACTCATACACAGGCTGCCTCTCCCTGCGCCTCACTCACACACAGGCTGCCTCTCCCTGCGCCTCACTCATACACAGGCTGCCTCTCCCTGCGCCTCACTCATACACAGACTGCCTCTCCCTGCGCCTCACTCATACACAGACTGCCTCTCCCTGCGCCTCACTCACACACAGACTGCCTCTCCCTGCGCCTCACTCACACACAGGCTGCCTCTCCCTGCACCTCACTCATACACAGACTGCCTCTCCCTGCGTCTCACTCACACACAAGCTGCCTCTCCCTGCGCCTCACTCATACACAGACTGCCTCTCCCTCCGCCTCACTCATACACAGACTGCCTCTCCCTGCGCCTCACTCATACACAGACTACCTCTCCCTGCGCCTCACTCATACACAGGCTGCCTCTCCCTGCACCTCAATCATACACAGGCTGCCTCTCCCTGCGCCTCACTCATACACAGGCTGCCTCTCCCTGCACCTCACTCATACACAGGCTGCCTCTCCCTGAGCCTCACTCATACACAGGCTGCCTCTCCCTGTGCCTCACTCATACACAGGCTGCCTCTCCCTGCGCCTCACTCACACACAGGCTGCCTCTCCCTGCGCCTCACTCATACACAGGCTGCCTCTCCCTGCGCCTCACTCATACACAGGCTGCCTCTCCCTGCGCCTCACTCATACACAGGCTGCCTCTCCCTGCGCCTCACTCATACACAGGCTGCCTCTCCCTGCGCCTCACTCATACACAGGCTGCCTCTCCCTGCGCCTCACTCATACACAGGCTGCCTCTCCCTGCGCCTCACTCATACACAGGCTGCCTCTCCCTGCGCCTCACTCATACACAGGCTGCCTCTCCCTGCGCCTCACTCATACACAGGCTGCCTCTCCCTGCGCCTCACTCATACACAGGCTGCCTCTCCCTGCGCCTCACTCATACACAGACTGCCTCTCCCTGCGCCTCACTCATACACAGGCTGCCTCTCCCTGCGCCTCACTCATACACAGGCTGCCTCTCCCTGCGCCTCACTGATACACAGGCTGCCTCTCCCTGCGCCTCACTCATACACAGGCTGCCTCTCCCTGCGCCTCACTCACACACAGACTGCCTCTCCCTGCGCCTCACTCACACACAGGCTGCCACTCCCTGCGCCTCACTCATACACAGGCTGCCTCTCCCTGCGCCTCACTCATACACAGGCTGCCTCTCCCTGCGCCTCACTCACACACAGACTGCCTCTCCCTGCGCCTCACTCACACACAGGCTGCCTCTCCCTGCGCCTCACTCACACACAGGCTGCCTCTCCCTGCGCCTCACTCATACACAGGCTGCCTCTCCCTGCGCCTCACTCATACACAGGCTGCCTCTCCCTGCGCCTCACTCACACACAGGCTGCCCCTCCCTGAGCCTCACTCATACACAGGCTGCCTCTCCCTGCGCCTCACTCATACACAGACTGCCTCTCCCTGCGCCTCACTCATACACAGGCTGCCTCTCCCTGCGCCTCACTCATACACAGGCTGCCTCTCCCTGCGCCTCACTCATACACAGGCTGCCTCTCCCTGTGCCTCACTCATACACAGGCTGCCTCTCCCTGCGCCTCACTCATACACAGGCTGCCTCTCCCTGCGCCTCACTCATACACAGGCTGCCTCTCCCTGCGCCTCACTCATACACAGGCTGCCTCTCCCTGCGCCTCACTCATACACAGGCTGCCTCTCCCTGCGCCTCACTCATACACAGGCTGCCTCTCCCTGCGCCTCACTCATACACAGGCTGCCTCTACCTGCGTCTCACTCATACAGAGGCTGCCTCTCCCTGCGCCTCACTCATACACAGACTGCCTCTCCCTGCGCCTCACTCGTACACAGGCTGCCTCTCCCTGCGCCTCACTCGTACACAGGCTGCCTCTCCCTGCACCTCACTCATACACAGGCTGCCTCTCCCTGCGCCTCACTCATACACAGGCTGCCTCTCCCTGCGCCTCACTCATACACAGGCTGCCTCTCCCTGCGCCTCACTCATACACAGACTGCCTCTCCCTGAGCCTCACTCATACACAGGCTGCCTCTCCCTGCGCCTCACTCATACACAGGCTGCCTCTCCCTGCGCCTCACTCATACACAGGCTGCCTCTCCCTGCGCCTCACTCATACACAGGCTGCCTCTCCCTGCGCCTCACTCATACACAGGCTGCCACTCCCTGCGCCTCACTCATACAAAGACTGCCTCTCCATGCGCCTCACTCATACACAGACTGCCTCTCCATGCGCCTCACTCATACACAGACTGCCTCTCCCTGCGCCTCACTCATACACAGGCTGCCTCTCCCTGCGCCTCACTCATACACAGGCTGCCTCTCCCTGCGCCTCACTCATACACAGGCTGCCTCTCCCTGCGCCTCACTCATACACAGGCTGCCTCTCCCTGCGCCTCACTCACACACAGGCTGCCTCTCCCTGCGCCTCACTCACACACAGACTGCCTCTCCCTGCGCCTCACTCACACACAGGCTGCCTCTCCCTGCGCCTCACTCACACACAGGCTGCCTCTCCCTGCGCCTCACTCATACACAGTCTGCCTCTCCCTGCGCCTCACTCATACACAGGCTGCCTCTCCCTGCGCCTCACTCATACACAGGCTGCCTCTCCCTGCGCCTCACTCATACACAGACTGCCTCTGCCTGAGCCTCACTCATACACAGGCTGCCTCTCCCTGCGCCTCACTCATACACAGGCTGCCTCTCCCTGCGCCTCACTCATACACAGGCTGCCTCTCCCTGCGCCTCACTCATACACAGGCTGCCTCTCCCTGCGCCTCACTCATACACAGGCTGCCTCTCCCTGCGCCTCACTCATACACAGGCTGCCTCTCCCTGCGCCTCACTCATACACAGGCTGCCTCTCCCTGCGCCTCACTCACACACAGACTGCCTCTCCCTGCGCCTCACTCACACACAGGCTGCCTCTCCCTCCGCCTCACTCATACACAGACTGCCTCTCCCTGCGCCTCACTCATACACAGACTGCCTCTCCCTGCGCCTCACTCACACACAGACTGCCTCTCCCTGCGCCTCACTCACACACAGGCTGCCTCTCCCTGCGCCTCACTCATACACAGACTGCCTCTCCCTGCGTCTCACTCACACACAGGCTGCCTCTCCCTGCGCCTCACTCATACACAGACTGCCTCTCCCTCCGCCTCACTCATACACAGACTGCCTCTCCCTGCGCCTCACTCATACACAGACTACCTCTCCCTGCGCCTCACTCACACACAGGCTGCCTCTCCCTGCGCCTCACTCACACACAGGCTGCCTCTCCCTGCGCCTCACTCATACACAGGCTGCCTCTCCCTGCGCCTCAATCATACACAGGCTGCCTCTCCCTGCGCCTCACTCATACACAGGCTGCCTCTCCCTGCGCCTCACTCATACACAGGCTGCCTCTCCCTGAGCCTCACTCATACACAGGCTGCCTCTCCCTGCGCCTCACTCATACACAGGCTGCCTCTCCCTGCGCCTCACTCACACACAGGCTGCCTCTCCCTGCGCCTCACTCATACACAGGCTGCCTCTCCCTGCGCCTCACTCATACACAGGCTGCCTCTCCCTGCGCCTCACTCATACACAGGCTGCCTCTCCCTGCGCCTCACTCATACACAGGCTGCCTCTCCCTGCGCCTCACTCATACACAGGCTGCCTCTCCCTGCGCCTCACTCATACACAGGCTGCCTCTCCCTGCGCCTCACTCATACACAGGCTGCCTCTCCCTGCGCCTCACTCATACACAGGCTGCCTCTCCCTGCGCCTCACTCATACACAGGCTGCCTCTCCCTGCGCCTCACTCATACACAGGCTGCCTCTCCCTGCGCCTCACTCATACACAGACTGCCTCTCCCTGCGCCTCACTCATACACAGGCTGCCTCTCCCTGCGCCTCACTCATACACAGGCTGCCTCTCACTGCGCCTCACTCATACACAGACTGCCTCTCCCTGCGCCTCACTCATACACAGGCTGCCTCTCCCTGCTCCTCACTCACACACAGGCTGCCTCTCCCTGTGCCTCACTCACACACAGGCTGCCTCTCACTGCGCCTCACTCACACACAGACTGCCTCTCCCTGCGCCTCACTCACACACAGGCTGCCTCTCCCTGAGCGTCACTCATACACAGGCTGCCTCTCCCTGCGCCTCACTCATACACAGGCTGCCTCTCCCTGCGCCTCACTCACACACAGGCTGCCCCTCCCTGCGCCTCACTCCTACACAGGCTGCCTCTCCCTGCGCCTCACTCATACACAGGCTGCCTCTCCCTGCGCCTCACTCATACACAGGCTGCCTCTCCCTGAGCCTCACTCATACACAGGCTGCCTCTCCCTGCGCCTCACTCATACACAGACTGCCTCTCCCTGCGCCTCACTCATACACAGGCTGCCTCTCCCTGCGCCTCACTCATACACAGGCTGCCTCTCCCTGCGCCTCACTCATACACAGGCTGCCTCTCCCTGCGCCTCACTCATACACAGGCTGCCTCTCCCTGCGCCTCACTCATACACAGGCTGCCTCTCCCTGCGCCTCACTCATACACAGGCTGCCTCTCCCTGCGCCTCACTCATACACAGACTGCCTCTCCCTGCGCCTCACTCATACACAGGCTGCCTCTCCCTGCGCCTCACTCATACACAGGCTGCCTCTCCCTGCGTCTCACTCATACACAGGCTGCCTCTCCCTGCGCCTCACTCATACACAGACTGCCTCTCCCTGCGCCTCACTCATACACAGGCTGCCTCTCCCTGCGCCTCACTCGTACACAGGCTGCCTCTCCCTGCACCTCACTCGTACACAGGCTGCCTCTCCCTGCGCCTCACTCATACACAGGCTGCCTCTCCCTGCGCCTCACTCATACACAGGCTGCCTCTCCCTGCGCCTCACTCATACACTGGCTGCCTCTCCCTGCGCCTCACTCACACACAGGTACACAGGCTGCCTCTCCCTGCACCTCACTCATACACAGGCTGCCTCTCCCTGCGCCTCACTCACACACAGGCTGCCTCTCCCTGCACCTCACTCATACACAGGCTGCCTCTCCCTGCGCCTCACTCACACACAGGTACACAGGCTGCCTCTCCCTGCACCTCACTCATACACAGGCTGCCTCTCCCTGCGCCTCACTCACACACAGGTACACAGGCTGCCTCTCCCTGCGCCTCACTCACACACAGGTACACAGGCTGCCTCTCCCTGCGCCTCACTCATACACAGACTGCCTCTCCCTGCGCCTCACTCATACACAGGCTGCCTCTCCCTGCGTCTCACTCATACACAGACTGCCTCTCCCTGCCCCTCACTCATACACAGGCTGCCTCTCCCTGCGCCTCACTCATACACAGGCTGCCTCTCCCTGCGCCTCACTCATACACAGGCTGCCTCTCCCTGCGCCTCACTCATACACGGGCTGCCTCTCCCTGCGCCTCACTCATACACGGGCTGCCTCTCCCTGCGCCTCACTCATACACAGGCTGCCTCTCCCTGCGCCTCACTCATACACAGGCTGCCTCTCCCTGCGCCTCACTCATACACAGGCTGCCTCTCCCTGCGCCTCACTCATACACAGGCTGCCTCTCCCTGCGCCTCACTCATACACAGGCTGCCTCTCCCTGCGTCTCACTCATACACAGACTGCCTCTCCCTGCGTCTCACTCACACACAGGCTGCCTCTCCCTGCGCCTCACTCACACACAGGCTGCCTCTCCCTGCGCCTCACTCATACACAGGCTGCCTCTCCCTGCGTCTCACTCATACACAGGCTGCCTCTCCCTGCGCCTCACTCATACACAGGCTGCCTCTCCCTGCGCCTCACTCATACACAGGCTGCCTCTCCCTGCGTCTCACTCATACACAGACTGCCTCTGCCTGCGTCTCACTCATACACAGGCTGCCTCTCCCTGCGCCTCACTCACACACAGGCTGCCTCTCCCTGAGCCTCACTCATACACAGGCTGCCTCTCCCTGCGACTCACTCATACACAGGCTGCCTCTCCCTGCGCCTCACTCATACACAGGCTGCCTCTCCCTGCGTCTCACTCATACACAGGCTGCCTCTCCCTGCGCCTCACTCATACACAGACTGCCTCTCCCTGCGCCTCACTCATACACAGGCTGCCTCTCCCTGCGCCTCACTCGTACACAGGCTGCCTCTCCCTGCACCTCACTCGTACACAGGCTGCCTCTCCCTGCGCCTCACTCATACACAGGCTGCCTCTCCCTGCGCCTCACTCATACACAGGCTGCCTCTCCCTGCGCCTCACTCATACACTGGCTGCCTCTCCCTGCGCCTCACTCACACACAGGTACACAGGCTGCCTCTCCCTGCACCTCACTCATACACAGGCTGCCTCTCCCTGCGCCTCACTCACACACAGGCTGCCTCTCCCTGCACCTCACTCATACACAGGCTACCTCTCCCTGCGCCTCACTCACACACAGGTACACAGGCTGCCTCTCCCTGCACCTCACTCATACACAGGCTGCCTCTCCCTGCGCCTCACTCACACACAGGTACACAGGCTGCCTCTCCCTGCGCCTCACTCACACACAGGTACACAGGCTGCCTCTCCCTGCGCCTCACTCATACACAGACTGCCTCTCCCTGCGCCTCACTCATACACAGGCTGCCTCTCCCTGCGTCTCACTCATACACAGACTGCCTCTCCCTGCCCCTCACTCATACACAGGCTGCCTCTCCCTGCGCCTCACTCATACACAGGCTGCCTCTCCCTGCGCCTCACTCATACACAGGCTGCCTCTCCCTGCGCCTCACTCATACACGGGCTGCCTCTCCCTGCGCCTCACTCATACACGGGCTGCCTCTCCCTGCGCCTCACTCATACACAGGCTGCCTCTCCCTGCGCCTCACTCATACACAGGCTGCCTCTCCCTGCGCCTCACTCATACACAGGCTGCCTCTCCCTGCGCCTCACTCATACACAGGCTGCCTCTCCCTGCGCCTCACTCATACACAGGCTGCCTCTCCCTGCGTCTCACTCATACACAGACTGCCTCTCCCTGCGTCTCACTCACACACAGGCTGCCTCTCCCTGCGCCTCACTCACACACAGGCTGCCTCTCCCTGCGCCTCACTCATACACAGGCTGCCTCTCCCTGCGTCTCACTCATACACAGGCTGCCTCTCCCTGCGCCTCACTCATACACAGGCTGCCTCTCCCTGCGCCTCACTCATACACAGGCTGCCTCTCCCTGCGTCTCACTCATACACAGACTGCCTCTGCCTGCGTCTCACTCATACACAGGCTGCCTCTCCCTGCGCCTCACTCACACACAGGCTGCCTCTCCCTGAGCCTCACTCATACACAGGCTGCCTCTCCCTGCGACTCACTCATACACAGGCTGCCTCTCCCTGTGCCTCACTCATACACAGGCTGCCTCTCCCTGAGCCTCACTCATACACAGGCTGCCTCTCCCTGCGCCTCACTCACACACAGGCTGCCTCTCCCTGCGCCTCACTCACACACAGACTGCCTCTCCCTGCGCCTCACTCATACACAGGCTGCCTCTCCCTGCGCCTCACTCACACACAGACTGCCTCTCCCTGCGCCTCACTCATACACAGGCTGCCTCTCCCTGCGCCTCACTCATACACAGGCTGCCTCTCCCTGAGCCTCACTCACACACAGGCTGCCTCTCCCTGCGCCTCACTCATACACAGGCTGCCTCTCCCTGCGTCTCACTCATACACAGACTGCCTCTCCCTGCGTCTCACTCATACACAGGCTGCCTCTCCCTGCGCCTCACTCACACACAGGCTGCCTCTCCCTGAGCCTCACTCATACACAGGCTGCCTCTCCCTGCGCCTCACTCATACACAGGCTGCCTCTCCCTGCGCCTCACTCACACACAGGCTGCCTCTCCCTGCGCCTCACTCATACACAGGCTGCCTCTCCCTGCGCCTCACTCATACACAGGCTGCCTCTCCCTGCGCCTCACTCATACACAGGCTGCCTCTCCCTGCGCCTCACTCATACACAGGCTGCCTCTCCCTGTGCCTCACTCATACACAGGCTGCCTCTCCCTGCGCCTCACTCATACACAGGCTTCCTCTCCCTGCGCCTCACTCACACACAGGCTGCCTCTCCCTGCACCTCACTCATACACAGGCTGCCTCTCCCTGCGCCTCACTCACACACAGGTACACAGGCTGCCTCTCCCTGCACCTCACTCATACACAGGCTGCCTCTCCCTGCGCCTCACTCACACACAGGCTGCCTCTCCCTGCACCTCACTCATACACAGGCTGCCTCTCCCTGCGCCTCACTCACACACAGGTACACAGGCTGCCTCTCCCTGCACCTCACTCATACACAGGCTGCCTCTCCCTGCGCCTCACTCACACACAGGTACACAGGCTGCCTCTCCCTGCGCCTCACTCACACACAGGTACACAGGCTGCCTCTCCCTGCGCCTCACTCATACACAGGCTGCCTCTCCCTGCGTCTCACTCATACACAGACTGCCTCTCCCTGCCCCTCACTCATACACAGGCTGCCTCTCCCTGCGCCTCACTCACACACAGGCTGCCTCTCCCTGCGCCTCACTCATACACAGGCTGCCTCTCCCTGCGCCTCACTCATACACGGGCTGCCTCTCCCTGCGCCTCACTCATACACAGGCTGCCTCTCCCTGCGCCTCACTCATACACAGGCTGCCTCTCCCTGCGCCTCACTCATACACAGGCTGCCTCTCCCTGCGTCTCACTCATACACAGACTGCCTCTCCCTGCGTCTCACTCATACACAGGCTGCCTCTCCCTGCGTCTCACTCATACACAGACTGCCTCTCCCTGCCCCTCACTCATACACAGGCTGCCTCTCCCTGCGCCTCACTCACACACAGGCTGCCTCTCCCTGCGCCTCACTCATACACAGGCTGCCTCTCCCTGCGCCTCACTCATACACGGGCTGCCTCTCCCTGCGCCTCACTCATACACAGGCTGCCTCTCCCTGCGCCTCACTCATACACAGGCTGCCTCTCCCTGCGCCTCACTCATACACAGGCTGCCTCTCCCTGCGCCTCACTCATACACAGGCTGCCTCTCCCTGCGCCTCACTCATACACAGGCTGCCTCTCCCTGCGTCTCACTCATACACAGACTGCCTCTCCCTGCGTCTCACTCATACACAGGCTGCCTCTCCCTGCGCCTCACTCACACACAGGCTGCCTCTCCCTGCGCCTCACTCATACACAGGCTGCCTCTCCCTGCGTCTCACTCATACACAGGCTGCCTCTCCCTGCGCCTCACTCATACACAGGCTGCCTCTCCCTGCGCCTCACTCATACACAGGCTGCCTCTTCCTGCGTCTCACTCATACACAGACTGCCTCTGCCTGCGTCTCACTCATACACAGGCTGCCTCTCCCTGCGCCTCACTCACACACAGGCTGCCTCTCCCTGAGCCTCACTCATACACAGGCTGCCTCTCCCTGCGACTCACTCATACACAGGCTGCCTCTCCCTGCGCCTCACTCATACACAGGCTGCCTCTCCCTGAGCCTCACTCATACACAGGCTGCCTCTCCCTGCGCCTCACTCACACACAGGCTGCCTCTCCCTGCGCCTCACTCACACACAGACTGCCTCTCCCTGCGCCTCACTCATACACAGGCTGCCTCTCCCTGCGCCTCACTCACACACAGACTGCCTCTCCCTGCGCCTCACTCATACACAGGCTGCCTCTCCCTGCGCCTCACTCATACACAGGCTGCCTCTCCCTGAGCCTCACTCACACACAGGCTGCCTCTCCCTGCGCCTCACTCATACACAGGCTGCCTCTCCCTGCGTCTCACTCATACACAGACTGCCTCTCCCTGCGTCTCACTCATACACAGGCTGCCTCTCCCTGCGCCTCACTCACACACAGGCTGCCTCTCCCTGAGCCTCACTCATACACAGGCTGCCTCTCCCTGCGCCTCACTCATACACAGGCTGCCTCTCCCTGCGCCTCACTCACACACAGGCTGCCTCTCCCTGCGCCTCACTCACACACAGGCTGCCTCTCCCTGCGCCTCACTCATACACAGACTGCCTCTCCCTGCGCCTCACTCACACACAGGCTGCCTCTCCCTGCGCCTCACTCACACACAGACTGCCTCTCCCTGCGCCTCACTCACACACAGGCTGCCTCTCCCTGCGCCTCACTCACACACAGACTGCCTCTCCCTGCGCCTCACTCATACACAGGCTGCCTCTCCCTGCGCCTCACTCATACACAGGCTGCCTCTCCCTGCGCCTCACTCATACACAGGCTGCCTCTCCCTGCGCCTCACTCATACACAGGCTGCCTCTCCCTGCGCCTCACTCATACACAGGCTGCCTCTCCCTGCGCCTCACTCATACACAGGCTGCCTCTCCCTGCGCCTCACTCATACACAGACTGCCTCTCCCTGCGCCTCACTCATACACAGGCTGCCTCTCCCTGCGCCTCACTCATACACAGGCTGCCTCTCCCTGCGCCTCACTCATACACAGGCTGCCTCTCCCTGCGCCTCACTCATACACAGGCTGCCTCTCCCTGCGCCTCACTCATACACAAGCTGCCTCTCCCTGCGCCTCACTCATACACAGACTGCCTCTCCCTGCGCCTCACTCATACACAGGCTGCCTCTCCCTGCGCCTCACTCACACACAGACTGCCTCTCCCTGCGCCTCACTCATACACATACTGCCTCTCCCTGCGCCTCACTCATACACAGGCTGCCTCTCCCTGCGCCTCACTCACACACAGGCTGCCTCTCCCTGCGCCTCACTCACACACAGGCTGCCTCTCCCTGCGCCTCACTCATACACAGGCTGCCTCTCCCTGCGCCTCACTCATACACAGACTGCCTCTCCCTGCGTCTCACTCATACACAGGCTGCCTCTCCCTGCACCTCACTCATACACAGGCTGCCTCTCCCTGCGCCTCACTCATACACAGACTGCCTCTCCCTGCGCCTCACTCACACACAGGCTGCCTCTCCATGCGCCTCACTCATACACAGACTGCCTCTCCCTGCGCCTCACTCATACACAGGCTGCCTCTCCCTGCAACTCACTCATACACAGGCTGCCTCTCCCTGCGCCTCACTCATACACAGGCTGCCTCTCCCTGCGCCTCACTCATACACAGGCTGCCTCTCCCTGCGCCTCACTCATACACAGGCTGCCTCTCCCTGCGCCTCACTCATACACAGGCTGCCTCTTCCTGCGCCTCACTCACACACAGGCTGCCTCTCCCTGCGCCTCACTCATACACAGGCTGCCTCTCCCTGCGCCTCACTCATACACAGGCTGCCTCTCCCTGCGCCTCACTCACACACAGGCTGCCTCTCCCTGCGCCTCACTCATACACAGGCTGCCTCTCCCTGCGCCTCACTCATACACAGGCTGCCTCTCCCTGCACCTCACTCACACACAGGCTGCCTCTCCCTGCGCCTCACTCATACACAGGCTGCCTCTCCCTGCGCCTCACTCATACACAGGCTGCCTCTCCCTGCGCCTCACTCATACACAGGCTGCCTCTCCCTGCGCCTCACTCATACACAGGCTGCCTCTCCCTGCGCCTCACTCATACACAGGCTGCCTCTCCCTGCGCCTCACTCTTACACAGGCTGCCTCTCCCTGCGCCTCACTCATACACAGACTGCCTCTCCCTGCGCCTCACTCATACACAGACTGCCTCTCCCTGCGCCTCACTCACACACAGACTGCCTCTCCCTGCGCCTCACTCACACACAGGCTGCCTCTCCCTGCGCCTCACTCACACACAGACTGCCTCTCCCTGCGCCTCACTCATACACAGGCTGCCTCTCCCTGCGCCTCACTCACACACAGGCTGCCTCTCCCTGCGCCTCACTCATACACAGGCTGCCTCTCCCTGCGCCTCACTCACACACAGGCTGCCTCTCCCTGCGCCTCACTCACACACAGGCTGCCTCTCCCTGCGCCTCACTCACACACAGGCTGCCTCTCCCTGCGCCTCACTCACACACAGGCTGCCTCTCCCTGCGCCTCACTCATACACAGGCTGCCTCTCCCTGCGTCTCACTCATACACAGGCTGCCTCTCCCTGCGCCTCACTCACACACAGGCTGCCTCTCCCTGAGCCTCACTCATACACAGGCTGCCTCTCCCTGCGCCTCACTCATACACAGGCTGCCTCTCCCTGCGCCTCACTCATACACAGGCTGCCTCTCCCTGCGTCTCACTCATACACAGGCTGCCTCTCCCTGCGCCTCACTCAAACACAGGCTGCCTCTCCCTGCGCCTCACTCATACACAGGCTGCCTCTCCCTGCGCCTCACTCACACACAGGCTGCCTCTCCCTGCGCCTCACTCACACACAGGCTGCCTCTCCCTGTGCCTCACTCATACACAGGCTGCCTCTCCCTGCGTCTCACTCATACACAGGCTGCCTCTCCCTGCGCCTCACTCATACACAGGCTGCCTCTCCCTGCGCCTCACTCATACACAGGCTGCCTCTCCCTGCGCCTCACTCATACACAGGCTGCCTCTCCCTGCGCCTCACTCATACACAGGCTGCCTCTCCCTGCGCCTCACTCATACACAGGCTGCCTCTCCCTGCGCCTCACTCATACACAGGCTGCCTCTCCCTGCGTCTCACTCATACACAGGCTGCCTCTCCCTGCGCCTCACTCACACACAGGCTGCCTCTCCCTGCGTCTCACTCATACACAGGCTGCCTCTCCCTGCGTCTCACTCATACACAGACTGTCTGTGGTCAGTGTCCAAAGTTTACCCAAGATTTGAAGATTGTACTGGTCATTCAAGGACAGTATCATCCTCATGCCATGTCCCAGTGAAGATGACCCCAGCTCGGGCCAGTCCCAGTCTGGAGCTTAGCACTATAAATTTGAGTTCTCCTGAAGGTTCCTGCCAGATGTGATATAAAGCGCTGCGTATACCTCCAGAACTGTATCAGAACCCAAATGAATGCAAATAATGATTCGTTATCTCTGGCTCTAGAAGGAAGCGGTAAATCAGGCGCACCGTACAGTATGACCAGTGATCCCGTGACATTGGCATTCGGAAGGAGAAACCGCCGCGTCCTGCGCAAAGCCTAAAGTATATCGTCCATTTAATGCGTCCCGACAAATCAGTTAAAAAGCCGCCTGGAGGCGATGGGAATCATGTGTTGGAATTACATCACACAATGTCCCCGAGGTGCCAATAAATCAAGATACAGTGATAACATTTTTACGCTTACTACCAAACGCCAAGTACATTGGAGACACCCACAGTTTGGGAATGTTACAGGCTATTAGATAGAAATGGCCCTGGGGGTACATGCTCCCCCCACCCATCATCTGATATTTATTTACTTAAACCACAGAGGGGACGAGGAAGCGTGAGATTTTGACCCAAATCTGCTTTATCCTGCGGCCGAGAGAGTTCTGCGCTGTCCTGAGCAGCAGAAGGACAATGTCCGAGGGTTATTTGCTATCCCCAGTTAGACGCACGGTTCTAGTCTCCGGCTGCCAAATGAATCTTCTATTATATTAGATTAACAAGAGGTTTCTCGGGGGGAGGAATTGGCTAAGGAGGAACAATCAAGGATGGGAGGGGGGGGGGGTCAGAAAGGGCGAGTGGCAATGTGTAAGCCGACTTTTGAACCCCTTCACGGCCGGAGCCTGTGGCGCCTTACGGAACCGTCTCGAACATGTGTTAACTTCTTATATGGTGCTATACAGGCATACCCCGCATTAACGTACGCATATATACATACAGACCCCGCATTAACGTATGCATATATACATACATACCCCGCATTAACGTACACATATATACATACATACCCCGCATTAACGTACGCATATATACATACACACCCCGCATTAACGTACGCATATATACATACCCACCCCGCATTAACGTACGCATATATACACATACATACCCCGCATTAACGTACGCATATATACATACATACCCCGCATTAACGTACGCATATATACATACATACCCCGCATTAACGTACGCATATATACATACATACCCCGCATTAACGTACGCATATATACATACATACCCCGCATTAACGTACGCATATATACATACATACCCCGCATTAACGTACGCATATATACATACACACCCCGCATTAACGTACGCATATATACATACATACCCCGCATTAACGTACGCATATATACATACATACCCCGCATTAACGTACGCATATATACATATACACCCCGCATTAACGTACGCATATATACATACATACCCCGCATTAACGTACGCATATATACATACACACCCCGCATTAACGTACGCATATATACATACATACCCCGCATTAACGTACGCATATATACATACACACCCCGCATTAACGTACGCATATATACATACATACCCCGCATTAACGTACGCATATATACATACATACCCCGCATTAACGTACGCATATATACATACATACCCCGCATTAACGTACGCATATATACATACATACCCCGCATTAACGTACGCATATATACATACATACCCCGCATTAACGTACGCATATATACATACATACCCCGCATTAACGTACGCATATATACATACATACCCCGCATTAACGTACGCATATATACATACATACCCCGCATTAACGTACGCATATATACATACATACCCCGCATTAACGTACGCATATATACACATACACACCCCGCATTAACGTACGCATATATACATACATACCCCGCATTAACGTACGCATATATACATACATACCCCGCATTAACGTACGCATATATACATACATACCCCGCATTAACGTACACAATGGGACCGGAGCATGTATGTAAAGCAAAAATGTACTTAAAATGAAGCACTACCTGTTTCCCACTTATTGATGCATGTACTGTACTGCAATCGTTACATACGTGCATAACTGATGTAAATAAGGCATGTGTAACATACCCTATACGCTCCCCACTTGCGCACAGCTTCGGTACAGGTAGGGAGCCGGTATTGCTGTTCAGGACGTGATGACAGGCGCATGCGTGAGCTGCCGTTTGCCTATTGGGCGATATGTCCTTACTCGCGAGTGTACTTAAAGTGAGTGTACTTAAACCGGGGTATGCCTGTATATATTTTTTTACATTTAAGGGCTGAAATATCAGTATCTCGGTAACTTTGTTTAAATAAGATAAAGAAACACACAGTACTTGGAGACTGCTGCTTTTTACGCAATATAATACATACAGTATAACACATATAACACATATAACACATATAACACATATAACACATATAACACAGGCCTTTTACTGCGCTCAGAAAGAAGCCGTTTGTATTTAGCCTACAACACAGTAATGCTGGGCACTCAATGCCAGTCCGCAAGAGCCCCCCCCCCCCCCCCCCTCCCCAAGAGGACAGGTTTTCAGGATATACCTGCTGAGCGCAGGTGGCTCAATCACTGATTGAGCCACCTGCGCTGAAGCAGAGACTGACTGAGCCACCTGTTCTGAAGCAGACTGTTTGAACAACCTGTGCTGAAGCAGAGACTGACTGAGCCACCTGTTCTGAAGCAGAGAGTGTTTGAACAACCTGTGCTGAAGCAGAGACTGATTGAGCCACCTGTTCTGAAGCAGAGACTGATTGAGCAACCTGTGCTGAAGCAGAGACTGATTGAGCCACCTGTGCTGATGCTGGGACTAATTGAGCCACCTGTGCTGAAGCAGAGACTGATTGAGCCACCGGTGCTGATGCAGAGACTGATTGAGCCACCGGTGCTGATGCAGAGACTGATTGAGCCACCTGTGCTGAAGTAGGGATATCCTGATAATTTGACCTGTTGGGGGGGCTTGAGGACGGGAGTTAAGACCCCTCCCTGCATTAGAGAGCCCCAACCAGCAGGGGCCCCCACCAGCGGTGTGCAAACTTTCCCCCTGCACACCCCTGCCTGCTCTCCTTACCGGCTCGCGTCCCCCTCATCCTTGTCTTCGGCGCCAAATGACGCTGCAGGATCACGTTGACGTCAAGTTGCCATGGCGACGCGTCGCTGAAGACAAGGTAGGAGACACTGCAGAGGCCTCACGCGATCCCCATGCCGCCGCGCCCCACTTTGCGCACCCCTGGTTTAACCCTTTGGGCCCGCACCGCATTGTGATGCAATATGTTGATGTAACCGCAAATGGGTTTATAAAAAAATAAAGGGGCTATATTTACTAAGTGATGCTAAAATGTAAGGCAGCTGCACTTCGTCAGCCTGCCCCAAAGTGACGCGGGTCTTGTATCAGTGTCTACACATAATGGCAGCCAGCGCTGCGCCATAGAGCAGCTCTCAGAAGCGTCCCCGTGCCGGCACTGATCTCCGTACCACGGAATTGCCACGGCAAAGGTTCCTTCAGTATGTACCAAACACCCCTCTTTCCAAACAGGCAGATTCTTCTGCAATACTTGTTACTCCGCGGTTCATGTTAAAGCTGGCAGGCATAAGCGTGCTAATTTGCATGTCATTTCCCAGAATCCCTGGCTGCAGCGGAAGCACGGTTTGCTAAGAGATAACGGGGAAGGGCAGGGCTGCAGACCTGGCTGAGACTCGTGGCTGTGCTCACACGTGGTACTTTTATTTGCTGTATAATGTACGGTGCAGGGTTTTTGACAATTTTTTTGACCCACCCTAACTTATTTAAGGCGTTAAACTTACATTCGAAACGCCGCCGAAGATATTTACGGTAACAAAGCAGCCGTTACCCTTTTGGTTCAGGATGGGAGAAGACATTGGGTAAGACCCCAAATGACAGCTGGGTGCCACAATATACCTGCTTCCCTTCCACTTGTACACGTCTAGCACAGCGCCTCGTCTGCGTTCTGTCGGAGTGTTGCAAGAGCTGCGCTTTGTTCCCTGGAAACTATTTGCACGCGCTTTTGATAAAGCTCGCTGTCAAACAAGGGGCTGGATAAATCATCATGTGTATTACTGAGAAGCATTACAGCTTCTAAACCAAGCACCGTGGCATGTTACCCCACAGAGTGTTGTTCCTGGGGAAGCCATTTCACCGAGACGCAGGCAGCCACACTGGAGCCAGCGCACATCTGGAGTGCACTAAACCTGCCCAGCAGCAAGAAAGCCGTTCTGTGAGGGTCAGGGGGAGGGAGCGGCTGCTAACGAGAGGCGCCACCCCGAACCCACATGCATTTCCTTGTGTAAACACATGTGGCCAAAAGGCATCCGTGGTCACCTCTCCCCACAGCCAGGGCTTCCACGCAGCCAGCCGGCAGGGGCAGGAACAATGCCACCATTATGGCAGAGCACAAGGGAAACGTTCGCCTCAGAGACTGACAATTGAAGCCAGGGTTGTGGGGAAATCAATGGCTATTAAATGAGACGCTGGCGTGTCGCGCTGGCGTGTCGCGCTGGCGTGTCGCGGTTACATGGCTTTGTGTTTTGTTGGGACGGTGCGTTACGGGCGTCCCACCGGTGACTGCGCACTCGCCGCTCACTGATGTTATCTTAACCCTTTCAGTGCAGGGCTGCTAACGTTTGGCCCATCACAATGAGTAGACTTTATTCGCTGCGGCGTGTGAATGTGAGATAGCGAAGCTTCCAGGCGCGTGACCCCCACAGCGAAGGCACAGTAACACGGAAAAGTTACTACATGCAGAGATCATATCAATAACATGTGTGTGTTCATGGATTCATTTGTATATACTTATTCTCTACCCCCCCCCCTTTTCTCCCCTCTCTCTCTCCCATCTCTCCCCTCTCTCTCCTCCTCTCAGCCCTCTCTCTCCTCCTCTCAGCCCTCTCTCCCCCCTCTCTCTCCTCCTCTCAGCCCTCTCTATCTCCTATCTCTCCCTTCTCTCTCTCCTATCTCTCCCCTCTCTCCCCCGTCTCTCTCCTCATCTCAGCCTTCTCTCTCTCTCCTCCTCTCAGCCCTCTCTATCTCCTATCTCTCCCTTCTCTCTCTCCTATCTCTCCCTTCTCTCTCTCCCATCTCTCCCCCCCTCTCTCTCTTCTCTCTCTCCTTCTCTCAGCCTTCTCTCTCTCTCCCCTCTCAGCCCTCTCTCTCTCCTATCTCTCCCCTGTCTCTCCTCCTCACTCCCCTCTCTCTCCCCTTTCTCCCTCCCCTCTCTTTCCCCTCTCCCTCCCCCCTCTCTCGCTCCCACCTCTCTAGCTCCCACCTCTCTCTCTCCAATCTCTCCTCTCTCCCCCCTCCCTCTCTCTCCCCCCCCTCTCTCCCCCCCCTCTCTCCTCTCTCCCTTCCCTCATCTCCCCCCTCCTCTCCGCCCTCTCTCTCCTCCCTCTCCCTCCCATCTCTCCCTCCTTTCCCCCCTCTCTCCATTGGTACAGTAGGAGACAGGAAACATATTGTTTCACTAATGCCCCTTTTGCCATAAAAGTAACACCCACCGGCCTGGTGCTGCCGGGCACTGCAGTCACCTTTACTCACCTGCCCGGGACAGGAGTCCCAGCTGTCCCTCCCCCCCCCAGCTGCCCCCCCCCCAGCTGCCCCCCCCCCCAGCTGTCCCCCCCCCAGCTGCCCCCCCCCAGCTGTCCCCCCCCCCCTGTCAGCGGCCCCTGACTGCAGTTACTCCTTCCCCTCCTGTCTCTGCAAGTCTCCAAACATACCAATTAGATTGTAAGCTCTCTGGGCCAGGGAATAATTTCCCTAGCCTGTGTTTGTATGTTTCATGCACTTATTGTGTTCTAACTCGGAGTAAATCAGTGAGACTCGGCGCCTGTGATACCGGCGGCAACAACTAAAACTACTTTACAACCACTTAGAGTGTCAGCTCTTCGGGCGAAGGGAGTCCTATTCCTAATGCTTATTCCCATTGTGTTATATTAATTCGGTCATGCGTGTTACTGCGGTGATATGTACATGGATGGCGCTATATAAATAAAGACATACATACATGGAATTGCACCAAGATTGCAGTGATTTGCTGGAGGAAAATTCACAGCAGCGGACATTTTAAAGTCCCTGAAAATATTACCGTGCTGAAAGGATTCCACAGTGAGGTCTGGGATTGAGATTCAGAAGAAAATGGCGTTTAACAATGGCAAAATAAATATGACTTTTCTTTGACCGGCTAAGACATACCGCGCCATGAAATCCTTCGGTACCGCGGTAACTTCAGACATTGGGAACCCCTGGGTTGGTTTGATCACATTGCCGATTCACACCCGTCCTAGCTGATCGCATTTTTACTTTGTTAAATAAATCTCTTCCCGCCCTATCTATCCAACGCATTTAATTTTCATATCTGAAGCTCTTGAAATAATAAGTGCCCGGGAGGTTAAAATGGAGCTCAACCCAGAGCCCAGTACAAGTCTGAAGGTTACCATGGTAACCACAGAAGCTAGATTTTAAAGAGGCAGTCCAAGAGGCACATTAAAAAATCGATTCGTGCCGCATATCAGCAAAGATCCTGCTTCCCAGGGTTCACTAAATGGCCGCCTTTCAGTTTCAATCAATCCTTTAGTCAGTGTAACTTAGCAGCTACAATGTATCCTTATATTGTAAGTGCCACAGGAGGAAGCAACAGCCTCTATGTTATTTATTTATTTATACAATGTTTTACCAGGAAGTAATACATTGAGAGTTACCTCTCGTTTTCACGTATGTCCTGGGCATAGAGTTAAAATGACAAATAATACATGGTTACAAATACAGTTACATAAATGAACAGGGTATACATTATATACAAGACATTGCATGCACAGCTAGAGGAGACGTATATTATAGGCGTATAAGACAGTTACAAACCAGATTAAAATGTGAGACAGCCTTAGATTTGAAAGAACTTAAACTGGTGGTGGATGTGAGAGTCTCTGGTAGGTTGTTCCAGTTTTGGGGTGCACGGTAAGAGAAGGAGGAGCGGCCGGATACTTTGTTGAGCCTTGGGACCTTGAACAGTCTTTTGGAGTCTGATCTCAGGTGATAAGTGCTGCATGTGGTAGGGGTGAGGAGCTTGTTCAGGTAGCTGGGTAGCTTGCCCATGAAGAATTTAAAGGCAAGACAGGAAAGGTGAACTTTGCGCCTAGACTCTAGTGATGACCAATCTAGTTCTTTGAGCATTTCGCAGTGATGTGTGTTATAGTTGCATTGGAGAACAAAATGACAAATTGAATTGTAGAGGGTGTCAAGTTTGCTAAGGTGGGTTTGAGGTGCCGAGCCATATACTATGTCTCCATAGTCAATAATTGGCATTAGCATCTGCTGTGCAATACGCTTTCTGACCAGGAGACTTAGGGAGGATTTGTTCCTGTAAAGTACCCCTAGTTTGGCATAGATCTTGGTTGTCAGGATATCAATGTGCATCCCGAATGTTAAGTGGGAGTCAAACCATAAGCCCAGGTATTTAAAACTAGTGACAAGTGTTAGGATGGTGTTAGCGTTAGTTCTAATCAGGAGCTCAGTTACTGGAAGCTTTAAAAAGTTAGTCTTGGTCCCAAATACCATTGTTACAGTCTTGTCAGTGTTTAAAAACAGTTTGTTTTGGGAAATCCATTTTTCGAGTCTCAAAAAGTCAGACTGGAGTATGTGTTGAAGGTCAGAGAGGCTATGGCTGTGTGCATATAGGATTGTGTCATCTGCATACATGTGTATTGAGCCTTCCTGACAAGCTGTGGGAAGATCATTAATGAACACTGAGAAGAGTAGGGGCCCCAGAACAGAGCCTTGCGGGACACCACAGGTGATATCCAGGGGGTTGGAGTTAGAGCCTGAGATGGACACATGTTGGACTGAAACCAGTTTAAAGCATGCTTCCCTATTCCAGAGCTCTGGAGTTTGTTAAGCAGGATAGCATGATCAACTGTGTCAAAAGCCTTTGCAAAATCTAGGAATACTGCACCAGTGAGTTGACCCCGTTCCATTCCACACTGGATGTTAACAAACAATTGGTTAACTAAGGAAGAAGTTCATAGGTGGCTTGATCAAATTAAAGTAAATAAGGCACCTAGCCCCGATGGCATACATCCAAGAGTTCTCAAGGAGTTAAGCTCAGTAATAGCCAAACCATTATATTTAATATTCAAGGACTCCATTTCCACAGGCTCAGTACCACAAGATTGGCGTAAAGCAGATGTGGTGCCTATATTTAAAAAGGGAACTAGGATACAACCGGGGAATTACAGACCTGTAAGCCTGACTGCAATAGTAGGGAAACTACTTGAAGGTTTAATATGGGATAATATTCAGGAATACCTAATGGAAAATAAAATTATTAGTAATAGTCAGCATGGATTTATGAAGGATAGATCTTGCCAAACTAACCTTATTAGTTTATTTGAGGAGGTAAGTAGGAATTTAGACCAGGGTAATGCTCTCGATGTGGTTTGCTTAGATTTTGCCAAGGCTTTTGATCCGGTTCCACACACGAGGCTGGTGTATTGCGGCTTGCGGTAAGAATTGGCCTTTCACTCGGACTCAGCCAAATATCGGCAGGTTTCAGAGTTTAGTGAGTGGCACGTTAATAGGCAATTAGCCATTCATTTGCATAAATTTGCATTCTCATTTGCGATGCTGCATATGTAATTAGGCGATGCATACTCACTTGCATGCTAATTGGCATTACATTTAGCCCACACTTCTCGCTGCGATAAAATTAAATATACTCTTTTTATTTTACCATTACCGGACAGCGATAGCCGTATCAGCGCTTAGTGAACCTGGGCCAACGTGTTAAGATCTTTGTTTGCCAAAGGGAGAAATTACTTGCCACACATTATAGTGACATGGATCCAATTGGGCATCACTTTGCTCCATTTATTCTACGTCAAAAATCTTCCGGTGACATACAGGGGACTCGGGCACCCCAAAACTGGAACAACCTACCAGAGACTCTCATATCCACCACCAGTCTAAGTTCTTTCAAATCTAAGGCTGTCTCACATTTTAATCTGGTCTGTAACTGTTTCATACGCTCATAATATATATTATCTGTAACTGTTTCATTCGCCCATAATATATATTTTCTTTAACTGTGCACGCAATGTCTTGTATATAATGTATACCCTGCTCATTTATGTAACTGTATTTGTAACCATGTATTATTTGTCTTACTCTGTGCCCAGGACATACTTGAAAACGAGAGATAACTCTCAATGTATTACTTCCTGGTAACACATTTTATAAATAAATAAATTATATACACACACACACACACACACACACACACACACACACACACACACACACACACACACACACACACACACACACACACACACACACACACACACACACACACACACACACACACACACACACACACACACACTGAACCTGTCTCATATTCAACGCTCCTTTTAGAGTGCTCCGTTCTTTCACAGTTTATGAGAGTATTTGACTTGAAGCCACATCACGGGCTTCACTTTTGTATTTTTTATTACAGGTGTGACGCAGGGGGTCTCTGGAGGGGAACTGTGTTATTTTCAGCTCCGGGGACCCCCTGCTTCCAGAGATCTTTACCTCTGTAGGGGATATCTCTGCAGCCAGGGAACTTGTGTGCCTAACATAATGGCGATATTTAAATGTCCTGCGTTCCATAGGAAGCTGTGACATCATGTCCAGTGTGGCCTCGCCACAGAGATACCAGCAGGCCTGCGGAGGAGGTAAGTACCTCTGGAGCAGAAATTAACACCGTGTGGCGTTGAAGACCCTCTGCATTATTTTGTAAAAGTGAAAGCCGTATTGCTGCTTTAAATGTTGACGTTGAACACTCACATTGCGTCTTTTTGTTTTAAATAAATTGGTTTATTAAATTAACATCAGTGTTCCCCGAGCCTCCTGCTCAATGTCTTAATGCGCCTCAGCTTCAGGATACATTTGTCCAGCGTTGGAAATTGGAAACTCTGTGTGACGGAGATGCAGGATATGTATGCTAGAGCTGTGTAAATGCAGCACTATATACAAGTACTGTGTATATATACTGGGTGGCAGCGACATCTGAAAGTGCCTGGTTTTAATGAAACTTTCATTAAATGTGATTACAGATGAAACCTCATGAACTGTAGTGATAAGTCTGCACTAGAAAGAGGTCATTGTATTTTGAGCACGTCCGTATCACTTCTTAAAGGTGCAATCCCACATAGGCACAGGTCCACAAAGCTTCGTTATTGACTTAATGAGCCATTAACTTAAGTGCTAATGGGTATCTTCCGAGCTCCCCAATGCAAAATCCTATTTTACTAGATTTCCTATATATATAGTTGTATTTGCATATATATATATATATATAGTGAGTAAAAAAAGTGACAAAAACCCTCCACAGGAAAGCAAATATGCAAATACAACTGTATGCTCATCTGCATGTCTTAGGCAGGTCTGCAACCCCGCCTTAAGCTTAAGCCTATAGGGAACCATGTTAAAAATGGTTTTTGAGGCAAAAAGTGACGCTGTGTGCTCATTTGCATGTCATTTCCCAGAATCCCTTGCTGCAGTGGAAGTGCTGTATGCTGGGTGATGATGGGGAAAGGCGGGGTTGCAGACCTGCCTAAGACATGCAGATGAGCATACAGCTATATTTGCATATATATATATATATGTAGCGCCGTTTCCCCCACCCTATAGGAAATGTGTCGGCTACTGTGTGTGTGTGTGTGTGTGTGTGTGTGTGTGTGTGTGTGTGTGTGTGTGTGTGTGTGTGGTGCTTTACCTGCGACTCACAGGAGGCCTGAACCTCCGCTGCTGGGAGCCCGGGGTGTCCCTGATCCGTCTGGTGACAGCGCCTCCACCTGTGAGGGATCCTGACAGCGCCTCCACCTGTGAGGGATCCTGACAGCGCCTCCACCTGTGAGGGATCCTGACAGCGCCTCCACCTGTGAGGGAACCTGACAGCGCCTCCACCTGTGAGGGATCCTGACAGCGCCGGATAACCCTTTCTCAGGACCCAATGCAATTATCCAGCCAATGTTCAATAGACATTATATTCATTTTGTCACCTACCTTGAGTGCAACTATAGGGGGCTGTGTATAATCTTTTGATTATTTGTGTGGTTTGAATTGTGCTTTCTCCCTTGCACCAGGTAGATTGTGTTTCCATGTTTGTTGGTCTGGTGTAGCGACGTATATTCTGTGTGTATACCTATATATATATCAAATAGAAATAGCTGTGTTAGTCCAGTTGCGATAGTGCAGAATAAATGAGTTCTTCAGTATTAGGTGATACCTTTTTTATTTGGACTAACAATTTATGTCACAGGACAAGCTTTCGAGAGTTCTCCTCTCTTCCTCAGGTCGGCAATACTGATTTACAAAATCTGTTTTAGCCACAGATTCCTTTGTAAATCAGTATTGCCGACCTGAGGAAGAGAGGAGAACTCTCCAAAGCTTGTCCTGTGACATCAATTGTTAGTTTGCGCAGAGAGACCTTGATAGTTTTAAAAACAATTACTTCTGTTGCAAGGCACTTCCTCACCATTCATGGCGCTGACAATACGGTTTTGAGAGTTTTTGGAATAGATAAGGTATCCTTAGGCATTAGAGGGGGTGAGGTAGAAAAAACACTCTTACCAAAGGAATGCCGTTGGATTGTTCAACATAACACCATGAGGCCGTATGGCATGAACGATTCGTTGGGTTTTGCAATGTTTTTGTAAACTTTACAAAGATTTGGTTATTAGTTTCTCTTAGTATACCAGTATTTTCCTTTGGGTCTGCTGCCTTAACAATTACATATCCTTTTTACCCTTATACATCTCCTTTCCCCTTTTTATATTTGATATAGAGTTTTTTTATATATATATCATTATTTATTCTAACATTTTGTTTATTTTTCATCTTTTTAAGTGTCAGGATGACCTGATCCTTATGCATTAGAAATGAATGATGATGGATGGATAACCATCCCATGGCACTAACAAGGCATACGGATGATGGATGGATCACCATCCCATGGCACTAACAAGGCATACGGATGATGCTGCCTGTTTGATGTTTTCCATGGGATCACTTGATCTATGATCCGGTCCATTTGAAAGATGCTGACTACGATCTGCTGCCAGTGATCTTCCCTCTGGAGAGATGTGATGTTGGGAATCCCTGTATAGTGTGGCTGCACTGGAGCAGTGAATCCAACGTCAACAAATTTGGCTACCATAACAGGATGATAATGAATACCATCTTATCACACCAAGAAGGCACGAGGATCATGTCGTTTCTTTAAGTTTTTCATCTGATTACTCCATCTAAGATCTGACCCGTCTAATATTTGCTGATATGATCTGCCACTATTGATCTTCTACACTAAGAGATGTTATGTCTGCGAGTTCCTGTATAGCGCGCTTGTCTTGGAGTAACGGTTGCCAATTGCAACAAATTTGGCTTCCATAACAACATAAACAGTGCGCTACCTCTGCACTACCAAGACTCCTTGCCACTCAATGCGCATGCGTGATCCTAGTGCCCAGCTTGGGCTCATCTGAGCCATCCGCTGCTACAACGCTGCATGAGCGGACTCTGTTTCATTGGAACCAGCTGTGGAGAAGACAACATGGCTGTCACATGATAGCTTTAGGATATATGATTGGTGCTACCTGCGGCACATTCTATTAGAGGGTGCTGAGGTTCCTTACAATGCATCTGATCTCAGACGCACTATTAGAGAGGGATGGGGTTCCTTACAATGCATCTGATCTCAGACGCACTATTAGAGAGGGATGGGGTTCCTTACAATGCATCTGATCTCAGACGCGCTATTAGAGAGGGTTGGGGTTCCTTACAATGCATCTGATCTCAGACCCGCTATTAGAGAGGGATGGGGTTCCTTACAATGCATCTGATCTCAGACGTGCTATTAGAGAGGGTTGGGGTTCCTTACAATGCATCTGATCTCAGACGCGCTATTAGAGAGGGTTGGGGTTCCTTACAATGCATCTGATCTCAGACGCGCTATTAGAGAGGATTGGGGTTCCTTACAATGCATCTGATCTCACACGCGCTATTAGAGAGTTTTGGGGTTCCTTACATTGCATCTGATCTCAGACGCGCTATTTGAGAGGGTTGAGGTTCCTTACAATGCATCTGATCTCAGACATGCTATTAGAGAGGGTTGGGGTTCCTTACAATGCATCTGATCTCAGACGCGCTATTAGAGAGGGTTGGGGTTCCTTACAATGCATCTGATCTCAGACGCGCTATTAGAGAGGGTTGGGGTTCCTTACATTGCATCTGATCTCAGATGCGCTATTAGAGAGTTTTGGGGTTCCTTACATTGCATCTGATCTCAGACGCGCTATTAGAGAGGGTTGGGGTTCCTTACAATGCATCTGATCTCAGACGCGCTATTAGAGAGGGTTGGGGTTCCTTACAATGCATCTGATCTCAGACGCGCTATTAGAGAGGGTTGGGGTTCCTTACAATGCATCTGATCTCACACGCGCTATTAGAGAGGGTTAGGGTTCCGCAGAATTTCACAATATATATATATAGTGTTCTTTAACACAAAAAATGGTTGAACAGCACTGGTATAAACGCATTTTTTGCAACTTTCTCCTCTAGCAAAAAGGTTATAGACGATGCCCTATAACTGAGAAAGTGAACATTTGTTTGCCTGAAAAACCTAATTTTTGCAGACTTTTGATGGGTGGACATTACCGTTCTGTGCTATCACAAGAACATTATTCTTGATCTGCAAAAGGGTCACAAAATACAGTACTTATCTAAATTGCTCTTACTTCAAAGTCGGTGTATTGTTCTCCGTCTGCTCTATTTGTTTTAGCAAAGAGCCAGGAACCGTGCGAGTTGGAATAATGTACAAAAGTGTGTAATTGGGATTCCCAAAGGACAGTGAAGGTGCATTCAATCTCATGTACGTATGCTAAAACCACATTAAGATAAGTTTCCTCCCTTTCAATGATTTCATTTTATTCTGTTTACTTGATTATATCATCTTTATGTAGGGGTTGGGGGGGGTGAGGAGGGGGAGATTAGGAAATACATTAACAAAAAGAGAACCACTAATAGTCTTCTTGTGGTTTTAGATATCTGCATCTTATTTAAAACCAACCATGTAAAATTTGCATCACATAGAAAGCACGTTGTACTGGCCAGCGGTAATCAGTACTCAGTACTCACTCCATGAATTAATCGCTATCAACGGATGTTTTATCTGAACATATATATCGTGGTTGTAGAGGTAAAACTCATTTAGTGCATTTTTGGCCAAAACTCACTAAATTCACTTCCGGAGTTGGAATTTCTTGATATCTCTATTGAAAATCTCATTAAAGAGCCTAATCGTCTGAACTTGTCTTATCAAAATACCTTCCTTTCTAAATGCAGAATTCTTCCTGCCAAAAAGAACATTTAAATCGCCGTGCTCAAAGAATGTAGATAATTAGTGTTACCGTATTTTCCTGGACATGTCCGGCTTTTTGATTTGAGTTCGCCCTCCAGGAGGAGTTCTTAAATAACTAAAAATGTCAGGGAACACCCATCGCGAATGCGTGAACAAAAGTCGATTGCGCATGCGTGAGTGATGAGTGGTCACCTCTCATGGTCTCCTTTTATGAGTATGGACTTACGATAACCCTAAGTTAATGACTTTTACCTCGACGAAATATTATTTTCTCTACTTGCCCTTGGAAAAAGTTCCTTTTTTTCAATCCAAGTTCAGTAATTCTCCTTTCTTTCCCAGTGAAGTTTCAATTACATAAACAGTTTATTTTTTTGTTATCAACACAACCTGCAACAAAATAACATCACGTACAAATAGATATAATAACAGCGGTACAATGTGGAAGTGACAAATGAAGAAATTGCAATACTAAAAAAATAGTTGTGGCATTTTTATTTTTTATAAAGGCCACATACATACCAATATATCTCTGAACGATTAAAAAAAAATAAAAGTCGTGCATGGTTTCTAAATAAAGTATGTAATCTACATAAAAATGGTAAAAAGAATAATCTGTTTACGCAACAGGGTTCATTCCCCTAACCAGTCCTGTTATGGTAACTTATTGTAGGGTAACTCCGTGTATTTAATGTCTGTCCAGTTGTATCAATTGTGTATTATTATTATTGTTGTTTTTAAATGTATGTAGCGGTCATGTAAAATGGCTACAGTCATCTCTCCTGCTGACAGTAAGGCCTGGTAAGTTGTGGGCATGCCAGCAGTAATTATGGAGGTTTGTCCTCACACCCTGGTGAGGTGCCCTGTGTATGGATGGGAGTGGTCACATGCTCTGGCTCCATGGTTAGTGATGTCAGAGGTGTGTCAGCTTCCAGAGTGTACATAAGGCACAGCACTGTGTCTAAAAGTTAGTCCAGTTCTAGTAGTCTTGGGAGTTCTATTCAGTCCAGTTCTGTAGTTCTATCTGATTCCTGAGTTATGTTATAGTAACTGACGAGAAGACTGTGTCCAGGGACCTGGCACAGGGCAGAGATCCCTGCGGGGATAGGGAATCCCTATTTAAGGAGAACTACACCTTTTAAAGGGAAGCACTGACTGAATATGAGTGGCTAGAAAATCTACTGCGAGGGGCAGCTAGCCCACTCAAGCAATAAAGATGTTCTCAATCCAAAACCCTCTCGTGTACATGTGTGGAGTGAATGTACAGAGAGGAGCACCACAGAGGAGTTCCTCGTCAGGACCATCCCCAAGTGACCGAAGGGACCCTGATGAGGTGGAGGCGCTGCACTGGAACTAGGTAGGACTCAGCACACTACCTCAGCTGCCTGTCTGGACGGGTCCTCCCCACACACCATCATGCGGGAGACTCAGGAGTCCTGTTGCCAACAGGTGCACCACCAGACACTACCACACTGTAATGGGGACCGGTTAGACCACAGGGGCCAATGTGAGATTGGGTGGGTCAGGCCGGGTAAGAAATACCGTTACATTTGGAGGCGAGCTGCTGAGATCAAATCTGTCAACAGGACAGGCTCTAGCTAGGCACACTGGGAAACAGGGAGAGTGTCTGCTGCCACTCTGTGCTGCGTTGGGACGGAGCTAGGGGCTGACAGGGTATTGTCAGTTCGCAGGGACGACCTAGGGGCCTGAAAGGAGTGAGGGGTTTGGAGCCGGGCTATAGCTGACCGAGTCACTTTGAGGTAGTGCTAGTTGGTAGGACGCCAGAAGGGATAGCCTGTTAACGTGGTCAGGAATCCTGGAGAGGGTCTGCGCTAGGCTGACCAAGAGAGGTAGACGGCCCAAGTACTGCATGGCAGAGCCAGAGTACTCTAGCCCATTCCAGACACTTACCATAGGGAGCACAGACTGGGAGGAAGGAGTTACAGCAGACACTGAGAGAGTGAGCCTAGCCTGAGGTAGTGCAACATGAGTCCAGCCTAGATCAGGTACACATGTGGTGGTGCATCTGAGCAATCTTTATTGTACTGGTGTGGTGGCTGCCCCACAGAGCGGAGCCCCATGTACGATAACTGTTACGAGAGAATGGAGGATCCGCGTGGTGCGGAGAGCCCAAAATGGCGACCAGAGGCTGATGGGGAAGGCACCCGTGGCGTGCGCCCCACTGAAGAGCAAACTGTCGCTGAGCTGTCTTTAACCAATCTGCTCTGGAGTGGAGCGAAGGCCGTGGCTGCCCCGTTTTTGTCCTGTCTGGGACACCGAGGGGCCACCCTTGAAGAGTGTGAGGACATTGTGATAACTGGGGGGGAACCCAGCGAGAAGAGCAAACAAACTGACATTTCGGGCTTAAAAGCCAACCAAAATGGCGGTTCCCGCTTGCTAGGGAGACCGCATGGGCCAGTCGCAGAGAAAATGGCTGATGCAGAACTTGCAAAGAGCTGGCCGGGTATGGCGCGAACAGCAGAGCCCCGCCATGATGGGGGGCATGGCGCGAAAGCTATGGCTGCGCCTTCATGGACAGTGACTCACTCGGCCCCTGTGCTGAGTCAACCGCTTAGTCTATGGGACCCTCCCCTGATTTCCACCAGGGGGAGTGACTTTCAATTATGGCCTGTGGGAATGCACTCACTGGGCCCAGGGACTGATATCCAGACGGCGCCACTACAAGAAGTAGTTCCGGCCGCGGAGGTAACGTGCAAAAAGGAGGGATATTTTGCATGGAAAGCAGCAGCCAGGAGAAGGTGGGAACTAGCCGCGGCCCAAGAATCCCACTCTGATGAGGAAATTGGCGCGAAAACGCAGACCGCGCCCACCAGGACTGAGAAAGGCGCGGCCTTAATTAAGGGGCATACTATTCCCCTGTGGGATCCGCCCATAATTGCAACCCCTGGGGGCGGGTTCCAGCTATGCCAGCGGAAGGAGGAGCCGAAGCAGGAAGTGGCTGGCCCAGAAGCTTCTACCGGTCAGTTGCGAGGAACCACTGACCTGGAGAGACCTATACTGAAAGTGGTCCCTACCAAAAGAATGGCCTGCTCCTCCACTGTGGGAACTATGGTCTCCACCCAGCCCTACTCGGTACCCGGCGGGGTACTGGTAGTCAGGGTGGCTAACACCGAGACGGTGGTCGGGCTCTGCCTGCAATGCGGGCTGCCCGGAGGCATTGTTAATACGGCGGCACGCTGCCCACAATGCAGGACATTATACTTGTGGCCAATGCCGACGTTCATTCCAATTCAATCTGCTGACCCCCCGGGGGATACGGCTAGGCGCTCCGCCGAGTCCCCTGGTGCACTGTGGATCAATCGTGCAAGTCCCGGAGAAAGGGGACTGGAGTCGATTAAATCGGCTGGGTCAGCAGCAACCGAGACGGTCGGGTCACCCCCCGACCGCGCTGAGAAAAGATTATCGCCCCGATCGGTGACCCCTAAGTCAGGGAAGGCGGAATACTCGGATGAGGATCTCCGCGAGCTAGCGGATGTGAAATCGAGGCCCAGGACAGAACCGGGGAGGACGACATCCCGTAGTGTGAGTAGCAGCCTGGAAAGCAGGGCGTCCCCCGCAGATCGGCGAGCCGAGAGACGGAGTCCCTCCGTCCCAGGATATGGTGGCGACGGGCGAGAGATGCCTACACCCCTGCGGACTGGTAAGAGAAGCCCCATCACTTACCTTGTTCCGGCAGACGGCGTAGCGGTAGGAAGGCCGTGCCAGGCCCAAGACGCACGTGCGGAGACGGCATCACTTCCGGTGAAGACGACGGCGGAGCTTCCAGATGTCGTCATCGAGGAAGAGATCCCGAATGGGGGTCCAACCCAAGATGGCGGCGCTTCCGGTTCCAGGGAGGACATCACTTCCGGTGGCGACGGCGGAACCACTGGGAAAGACGCAGCGACGCTTCGGCGATCGGGGGAAGGTCCCCGATCACCTCAAAGGCCCAGGAGTTGGATGAGCGATCCGAGGACTGAGGAGGGTGAGATATCCTCATTGGACCAGTCTACGGACAGCCGAGAACAAGTCGTAACCCCGTGGGGTCCAATCGCTTGCCCTTATGTCCCATCCCACGCCCTAGATAAAACCCCTGCCCCTGTCACCTGTTCCACGGGATCCCCGCCTAGCCTGGAACTTGTGGACATACCTTTGGGGGGGGAGGAGAGACGGACTGGGGAAAGACAGCGCAGTTGCGCTACGGAGGGCATTTCTCGGGGATGGGGAGAATTAGGCAAGGCCGCGGTAGGCCGGTGGTTACCTCCTGTGACCAATAAAACAGAAGACAAGGCCCGGGGATCATCACGGTGGTCCGTACCACCGTCGGCACGGACATCGGGGGTATTCTCATGGGGGGATGCGGAAGAGAGTGACTCAGGGGATTCACACAGATTCAAGGAACACCGTTGGTGGGCGCCCCTCTTTGAAGGTTATGCGGCCTGGATGGATCGTACGCGATTCCTTATCCGAAGGGAGGATGTAGTCGATTTTTGGTGGGCCGAGGGAGAATTCACCCCTGAGCAGCGAGATAGGGAGCTGCAGGAACGGTGGTATAAGCTTGAGCACAGGGAGATAGAGCCCATGGGTCCGGACACACTGTCCGATCCTGTGGATCCTGACGAACCCCTATCATGGGTGCTACCTGGGAGGGCAGGTAGGGCTGACCTAATTAGGGTCAGTAGGGCGGAACGGGCAATAATGGCTCGATACAAGTCTTCCCACGGGTTGGAGTACCCTTATGTCCCTGAACCCCTCATGGAGGAGATAGAAGAGAACAGGGAAAGGTGGCTTAGGGAAACCATCGAGATGTACCTAGTCAATAAGGGGAGTGAAGTTACTGGAAGGAGGGCAGAGGACAGAATAGATCACCTGATGCGAGTGTGGAGTATAGGGAGGAATATACACAAACACAGGGTGACCTATAGGCCCGAGAGGGGACTGCCTAGGCACTATCATGTCACGGTCCTGGACATGGGTGGTAGAGAGGTTAAGAAACCTGACCCGAGCCACTATTATTAGGGGGTACTAAGGCATTTTGCGGGCTCGTGGCTGCTGGTCGGGGCGGGCTTGGCGGAATGTACTGTAGACATTTTGTTATGGTATTATGAAAATTTGTATGTGAAGTTAACATAATTATGTCATGTGTTACAGTGCTTCCTGGAAGAAGGCGTACAAATTTAGGTCCCTGCGAGGTCGATGGGATTCACCAGGGGGAGAATGTAGCGGTCATGTAAAATGGCTACAGTCATCTCTCCTGCTGACAGTAAGGCCTGGTAAGTTGTGGGCATGCCAGCAGTAATTATGGAGGTTTGCCCTCACACCCTGGTGGGGTGCCCTGTGTATGGATGGGAGTGGTCACATGCTCTGACTCCATGGTTAGTGATGTCAGAGGTGTGTCAGCTTCCAGAGTGTACATAAGGCACTGCACTGTGTCTAAAAGTTAGTCCAGTTCTAGTAGTCTTGGGAGTTCTATTCAGTCCAGTTCTGTAGTTCTATCTGATTCCTGAGTTATGTTATAGTAGCTGAGAGAGAAGACTGTGTCCAGGGACCTGGCACAGGGCAGAGATCCCTGCGGGGATAGGGAATCCCTATTTAAGGAGAACTACACCTTTTAAAGGGAAGCACTGACTGAATATGAGTGGCTAGAAAATCTACTGCGAGGGGCAGCTAGCCCACTCAAGCAATAAAGATGTTCTCAATCCAAAACCCTCTCGTGTACATGTGTGGAGTGAATGTACAGAGAGGAGCACCACAGAGGAGTTCCTCGTCAGGACCATCCCCAAGTGACCGAAGGGACCCTGATGAGGTGGAGGCGCTGCACTGGAACTAGGTAGGACTCAGCACACTACCTCAGCTGCCTGTCTGGACGGGTCCTCCCCACACACCATCATGCGGGAGACTCAGGAGTCCTGTTGCCAACAGGTGCACCACCAGACACTACCACACTGTAATGGGGACCGGTTAGACCACAGGGGCCAATGTGAGATTGGGTGGGTCAGGCCGGGTAAGAAATACCGTTACATTTGGAGGCGAGCTGCTGAGATCAAATCTGTCAACAGGACAGGCTCTAGCTAGGCACACTGGGAAACAGGGAGAGTGTCTGCTGCCACTCTGTGCTGCGTTGGGACGGAGCTAGGGGCTGACAGGGTATTGTCAGTTCGCAGGGACGACCTAGGGGCCTGAAAGGAGTGAGGGGTTTGGAGCCGGGCTATAGCTGACCGAGTCACTTTGAGGTAGTGCTAGTTGGTAGGACGCCAGAAGGGATAGCCTGTTAACGTGGTCAGGAATCCTGGAGAGGGTCTGCGCTAGGCTGACCAAGAGAGGTAGACGGCCCAAGTACTGCATGGCAGAGCCAGAGTACTCTAGCCCATTCCAGACACTTACCATAGGGAGCACAGACTGGGAGGAAGGAGTTACAGCAGACACTGAGAGAGTGAGCCTAGCCTGAGGTAGTGCAACATGAGTCCAGCCTAGATCAGGTACACATGTGGTGGTGCATCTGAGCAATCTTTATTGTACTGGTGTGGTGGCTGCCCCACAGAGCGGAGCCCCATGTACGATAACTGTTACGAGAGAATGGAGGATCCGCGTGGTGCGGAGAGCCCAAAATGGCGACCAGAGGCTGATGGGGAAGGCACCCGTGGCGTGCGCCCCACTGAAGAGCAAACTGTCGCTGAGCTGTCTTTAACCAATCTGCTCTGGAGTGGAGCGAAGGCCGTGGCTGCCCCGTTTTTGTCCTGTCTGGGACACCGAGGGGCCACCCTTGAAGAGTGTGAGGACATTGTGATAACTGGGGGGGAACCCAGCGAGAAGAGCAAACAAACTGACATTTCGGGCTTAAAAGCCAACCAAAATGGCGGTTCCCGCTTGCTAGGGAGACCGCATGGGCCAGTCGCAGAGAAAATGGCTGATGCAGAACTTGCAAAGAGCTGGCCGGGTATGGCGCGAACAGCAGAGCCCCGCCATGATGGGGGGCATGGCGCGAAAGCTATGGCTGCGCCTTCATGGACAGTGACTCACTCGGCCCCTGTGCTGAGTCAACCGCTTAGTCTATGGGACCCTCCCCTGATTTCCACCAGGGGGAGTGACTTTCAATTATGGCCTGTGGGAATGCACTCACTGGGCCCAGGGACTGATATCCAGACGGCGCCACTACAAGAAGTAGTTCCGGCCGCGGAGGTAACGTGCAAAAAGGAGGGATATTTTGCATGGAAAGCAGCAGCCAGGAGAAGGTGGGAACTAGCCGCGGCCCAAGAATCCCACTCTGATGAGGAAATTGGCGCGAAAACGCAGACCGCGCCCACCAGGACTGAGAAAGGCGCGGCCTTAATTAAGGGGCATACTATTCCCCTGTGGGATCCGCCCATAATTGCAACCCCTGGGGGCGGGTTCCAGCTATGCCAGCGGAAGGAGGAGCCGAAGCAGGAAGTGGCTGGCCCAGAAGCTTCTACCGGTCAGTTGCGAGGAACCACTGACCTGGAGAGACCTATACTGAAAGTGGTCCCTACCAAAAGAATGGCCTGCTCCTCCACTGTGGGAACTATGGTCTCCACCCAGCCCTACTCGGTACCCGGCGGGGTACTGGTAGTCAGGGTGGCTAACACCGAGACGGTGGTCGGGCTCTGCCTGCAATGCGGGCTGCCCGGAGGCATTGTTAATACGGCGGCACGCTGCCCACAATGCAGGACATTATACTTGTGGCCAATGCCGACGTTCATTCCAATTCAATCTGCTGACCCCCCGGGGGATACGGCTAGGCGCTCCGCCGAGTCCCCTGGTGCACTGTGGATCAATCGTGCAAGTCCCGGAGAAAGGGGACTGGAGTCGATTAAATCGGCTGGGTCAGCAGCAACCGAGACGGTCGGGTCACCCCCCGACCGCGCTGAGAAAAGATTATCGCCCCGATCGGTGACCCCTAAGTCAGGGAAGGCGGAATACTCGGATGAGGATCTCCGCGAGCTAGCGGATGTGAAATCGAGGCCCAGGACAGAACCGGGGAGGACGACATCCCGTAGTGTGAGTAGCAGCCTGGAAAGCAGGGCGTCCCCCGCAGATCGGCGAGCCGAGAGACGGAGTCCCTCCGTCCCAGGATATGGTGGCGACGGGCGAGAGATGCCTACACCCCTGCGGACTGGTAAGAGAAGCCCCATCACT